>NW_018127918.1:3957127-3993719 GCF_001952655.1 Monopterus albus
GTAGGGAAAAAAATCCCAAAACAGCTAAATCAGTGCTTCTGCCAGCAACAGCTTCAATATCCCTGAATGAAATGCAGCCAGAAATCTAGTTGCGGTTGGGAGCACAGCTGTGTCGATAGACATGACTAGCCGTGATACTGTATTTTTACACGCAACCACCTTTTATTTAGGGTGATAAAACTGGCATCCTGGAAAATAAAGGAAAATGTTAACTTATAAGCAGAAACAAATAAGGCTAGTTAAGAAAAAGTGGATACACAATTTTATCTCAGAATTCCTCCTCTGAGCTGAACATTGCAGGTTTCAGAACAATCCCTGTAGGAACATATAAATGGGGAACTTACCTTTTAAGAATGCCAGATGATGTCCATGCAGGTAAATGGCACATAAATATGATCTGTTGGGATGCCACCAGTGCATGTCTTACTCCATTCAACCAATAACTTCATCCTCTGCCTGTTTGTTTACTTACTTAAGGGGAGACAACCCTTTTACTACCATATAGCTTCTTCATATTTCGATCCATCCATCGCTGTCATTAATTAGCTGCAACATCATTGTGAGCAAACTGTGCTGAATGAGGCATTTTATTTAGAGCACACCTTATTCTAAGTCATCCAACAATACATACACAAATATTAGCAGTATCTCCAATAGTCATATTAATATGAGCATATTGGAAAGATGTGTTCCCAGAATGCTTTAATGAGTAGTGTGTTATCATAACCAATAAGAGCAATGGTCAAAACTCTTAAAGCATCCTCAAGTCCTTCAAACTAAATGTCTAACCACATAATGTAAACAATTTTGCATTATGCTCTTGAAGTTTGTTTTGACCTTTAACTAGTCTGTTATCTACCATGTTACAATAAGTGCATCTCATAGAATCTGATCTATAGCTACAGCTAACAGAGCTTACTTTGCCTTACCGTAGTTGGAATCTGAGAAAAATAAGCCTCAAGTCCAGCTGAACACTAAAAATGACAAATTGTTGTTCATCCAATGAAAGAATGGAAGGATGTTCTTTGTGGTGATCTCCAGTTTGCAGGTATAAATGACCTGATTTGAGTAAATCACAGTTTTGTCGGCAGCACCTCTGCCTTGATCTGTATCCTTTTCATTTTGATAAAGGAGAATAGATATTGAAGGCCAATCTCAGAATCTCTCCCAGACGCCTCTGTTTTCTGTTTTAAATTCCCATTTTATGTCAGTAGTATAACAAAGGATTACTATGCCTCTAGAAGTTTGCAGACATTCCTGATTCCTGACCACCTGCGGGGATGATGAGAATGCTGTTGCAGAAGATAAATTACAAAGGCTTACTGACAGTCACTCCTCTTTCTCTCCCTCCTTCGCCCCACACTTTGCTCACTCACATGGACAGAAGGAGATGTCAGTGATGAAGTACGGGGAGTTCAGAGCGAGTTGGAAGCAGGGTTCTTGTCAGCTCAGCATCACCTTGATATAACCAAACTTGTCATAGGAGGGATTTTTCTTCATAAGTCTTTGACAGCACAGCTTTCCCATATATCTATATAGTGATCCTTCTTTGGCATCCCAATACTGAAATGCCTTGTCATGCTTCTCGTGGATTTGCTGGGTTTCTGACTGGCATACTCCTCCTCAGGACCCATTTTGTAGAGAAGTATGTTTGTAAACCATTTTCATGAACTATAGACTCCATGAACTATAGACAAAATGCATTTCCTGATGTTGCTAAACGCCATATTTAAAACGATGTTTCAAGCGCAAATGTCAGTCAGTTCGATTCAGTTACTGCAACACTGACTTTGTGTTGATTATGAAATAAGTAAATAAAATACATATACAAATAAAACAAATATTCAAGAGAAAATTGCCTGCATAGTTCCATAAATGGGTGCAAGTGCTTAAAGTAGATTGGTGTGATGTTCTCACTTGAAGACCAAACCATTCCATTATGAAAGTGTTTTTCTAAACCTAAAGTCGGAGTTGAACTAATTCAGATTGGATTTACAGTGAAAATAAAATGTGTTAAAGGTGCAGGTACCTTTTTTTTTTGCAGCATCCTTGGCAGCCTGTGACAAATCCACATTTGCAGATGAGAATGTGGAAAAGCACCAAACACAACAGTCAGTTTAAAAAAAAAAAAAAAAAAGAGCCAGTTTGTTTTCACAGACACCGTGGCTGTTACTCTAGTCTACTGCTCCACTGGTAGCAATTGAATGTAACTCCAGATGAGTCTTTATTATTGTCCGGTTGAAAAATATCATATTACCGTACTTGAGGGGAATTCATGCTTTGCGCAAACCCTCGTGTGCACGTGGACATGGATGAGGGGTGGACATGTGTTCCTATTCATACTAAGCCGATGGTTTCAGGCACTGTGGCACATGCGCAGTTGTGACATTTGCTGTGCGGACCTGATGAAAATGACGTCACTTGACCTTAGCGGATATGGGGACGTGCACGGCATGAATTGCCTCTTAAAGTGATGACATTAAGATTCGGTGTTTCCAAATATCACATCTAGTCTATTAAGGGAAGGGTGTTTCAGTATAAAGGTTGTCAGGGTTGAATGTTTTTATGGTCCCTGCAGAGGGTATGTATATGGATCTGCAAGTAAAGAGATGAATGTATGTGACAAAACAAGGAAGTGTAACATTTTGCACCACAGTTCCAAAATGGAAGCAGCAGCATATTACTACTGTAAAAATGTTTCAGATAGCAGTATGCAGCAGACGTTCGACTCAAGTGAACTAAGGCTTTAAAGTCTCTTTTTGTTGTGTCTTGGCACAGTCCAGATGGCGTGTAATCCGCTTGTGTATTGTAGCTTGCATTGTAGGTTATGCCTCAGCCTTTCATTCCTTCATCCATTCTGCCTACCGACCCTGTCTCATTCTACATCAGCATTCATTGTTCCTTGAAAATAGCTGTGACACCCATGTACTCTTTCTTGATGTCTGGTTAGGATAGTGAGCTTGATCCTATTATGTGTGAAATGCATTCAGTTCCAGAAGGGAAAACAAATTCCCTCAAAGCATCTTGCATGTTTTACCCCCATTTCTTTTTCACTGAAAAAATGACACAGAAGGCAGTTCAGAGGAGACAGCGAGAGAGATACAAAGTGATTTGCTGTTAACAGAATCTTTTCTCTTTCTGTCTCTCTCTGGTCATCTTTCGCTGCTGTCCTTGTCTCCTCAGTGGTAAGACTGTGAAGGACGGTAACGCTAAAGGCGAGACTGAGTTGAAGAACGCCACAGCCGAGGTGAAGACAGTTCCCAACGAGGCTCCCCAGGTGAACGGCAATGAAAGTAAAGCGTAACCTCCTCACCCGAAAGCACCAGAAAGAAGAGGGTGGTTGGGTTTGGATTTTTAAGGTTAAGAGAAGGGGGTCACCGTCACTGAAATCTCAAAGTAATGTCACACACCATACCACTGCTTCAGAACACCAAGAGAAAAAAGAAATCATGGGTCTCTTTCAACAGTGTCTTCTGACCAGGAAAACGTAAAGACCTCATACATGCCTTAGTTCCTTTTACAGTATGTCACTTTCTATTTGTTTACACAAAAAAGAGCAAAATACATAGGCCACTTAAATTCACTGACTGTTAAATACAGAAATCAACTATTTTCCTCTAGATAGCCATGGTTTGAAGTGTAGCATAATTTCACAGATTACTGCCTACGTTATGTACACATATGTAAGACTGGTGTATTACCAGTACAGCTATTCTTTATGCAGTATGGCCATCATCCTGGTAATGGATTTGGGTTTTTTTTTTCCTGTGTGGATATTTAGTTGGGTTTAAATAATATGCAGACATTGGTGCCAGTTTAGCCTCTTTTTTTTTATCTGGTATTTCCAGCCCTAGAGAGTAGAACACTAGCATGCCCCCTTTTTTAAGTTACTGTATTAGGGTATGCATTGCTGTCATTTGGTTCCATGTAGACATTTCTAAATGCTATCTCCATGTGGTTGTGGTCAAGAAATCATGTAGCCCGTAGCAAGAGAAAGATTTATCAAGCTGTAAATGTCTAGGGTTATGGGTTTCAACCCGGTCTCCTTTAAAAATGATGTTTATATACCTTTGCGCAATATATTTTGGAAAGAATGATACATTATTGTGTTGCATATGATAAAAGGGGAGGTGATCAGGCTTGATGGTGAGTGTACAAGATGAAGGACAACATGTTTTGTGTGCTGTCATGCATGTTGTTAGGTCTAGAATACTAAAATTGCTTGGTTAAGTTTTGGGAAAGGTGATGGTTGAGACAACATACATACATTGCTGCTGATCATGTCAGGTGTATTCAGTATGAAAACTTTCTAAAATGTTTACTTAATATGTTGATTAAAAAAAATTGTTTCCTTCAGAAGATAGTTGTTGTTGCAAATTCTGTAGCTGTATATGAACATGATTTTTAGGAAATAGGGATGGGGTACGGTTTAGGATATGGTTGCATTTAAGATTATAGCTGTGTTCCTTTTCAGGGTCAGCGTCCCTCAAAATTCCAACCATGTCCCATTGCAAAGGGGAAATACTGCCTTACTTACCTGGATTTGATTGAAACTACTATTGCATTTATTATGTCTTGCTTTCAATTGTTCATACTGCTTCCAGTCCTCATCAGTCTGCTAAGTCAGAAAAAATAATACGACCAAATATACAAGGTGTATTCATACGGTCACTGGTCAGTGTATTATATGCAAAGGACTGATGATAAGGGATGTTATATGATGTAAATAATGGGAGCTAGGCTTAAAGTCCACTGTTTCTTCTTTGTGGTAGCTGTGTTGTGAATGTTAATTAAATTATATGGATAGATTTAGCGGTAACATTGTGCACTGTTTGCTAGTTATCCATCATGTCTTGAATTCACCACAACTGTGCCTGAACTGTGAACTATCCCAGGCTAATTCCTACTTGCAGTTTTTGGCCTCTGGAGTTGATGAGGGCCACGTGTTAGTTTTGGTCTTTGTGAAGCTTGAATGATGATGCTAAAGTGGAGCCTCTGTAAACCGTCTCATCTTGTAAGCCCACTAGCCATCAGTGCCATCCTTTGTAAACCACATACAACAGAGGAGTTGGCGCCTGTAATGGGACACAGCTTACAGCATGTGTGTGTTGGTTTTCTTTAGGTTAATGTCAAAACACACTTTCTGCAACCTGCAGCTGGTCTCATATATTCCGCTCCAATCTGTAATGTTCACTGCTTACAACTGAAAGATCTGCAGGCTTAGCTTGCTGAGATTTGTTTACAGTGCGAGTCACCAAACATCTGGTCCTATCAGCCATTGTTTTCTCACTTTTACCACAACTGTTGTCGGTGTGAATTTGTGTCATCACTGCCTCCACCATCTTGCAGTTAAGTCTTTAGTTTGTGCCTACAGTGATATAACGTAGTACAGTCTATCACATTATCTTAAACTCATTTTATCACCAAATTTGTAGTACAAGGTTCAAGGCACCAGTCTTTATCTGTTACACCTGGTCAGATGTTACACACGTTCTTTAAAAAGTAAAGCAAATTCACATTTAAGTTATAAAATAATACAAAGAAAATACACCTAGTTCTGTGTAATTTTTTTGTTGTGCATTTGTTTGGAGTTTGATTTCAGTAGTATTACTTAAAGGACCACACAAATTTATTTGGGCAGTTTGGCACATTGGTCAGTTTGCCCAGTGTCTGAGAGGACTGATTCAGTATCTCAGTCTCCGATAGAAATCTCTGTTCATTTTACATGTCAAATAGCCACAGACAGCTGCCATTGTAGTTAGCATAAGTGCTAGGTAGCCAAGGTCTGTAGTTTATTTTATTTGATGAAAATACATCA
Source organism: Monopterus albus (assembly GCF_001952655.1). Taxonomy (NCBI): domain Eukaryota; kingdom Metazoa; phylum Chordata; class Actinopteri; order Synbranchiformes; family Synbranchidae; genus Monopterus; species Monopterus albus. Next base: position 3,962,946 of record NW_018127918.1, read on the forward strand.
TTTGTTTCCCAGAAACAAAAAAGGAAACTGCATTTGTTTTTGCATGTGGCAGCATCCTCACTGTGTTTGGTAGTGCTAGTCTAAGTGTGGATGATGAACTAAAACACTGCAAAAAGCATACAATAAGCTGGTCAAGTGATCATCAACTATTTCTTGTTGCCTGTAATAGTTGATTTGTATTTCTGTGGAGCAGCCTAATGCTGGCCCTGCTCTGATTGTTGTAGGCATTTTGAGCATAGGGATCTTGTCCACAAGTATGTGTAACCTCATTCATCGCTTTCACCAGCGCCACACTGTCTCTGTCCACCTTACAGACCAGCTCAGACCATCAACCAGTCAGGTCTACCAACATGCATGCAACAAGTACAGTTTCTTACCAGCTTTTTATGTTTTTATACTCTTGGTGTATAAAGGACACTATCAAATTTTTTATGCCAATTGGCTTTGGTTATTTAGCACACTTTGTGCCTGCAGTGATGTGACAGTCCAAAGCCTAAACTGTTACAGGGCCTAAGAATCCCCAAGGGAAACTGAGTAGCATAACTCTGTTTGGCTTAAATTGAGATTTTAATATTATGTCTGTATATGAATTACACTCCTAAATATATAGTGTAAGCATAACCTTTCTGTGGTCCTTTTTTCAACAAAACAAAAATGAATAAAAATTAAATTTGGCCTCTTTCAACTAGCCATGAAGTAAATTGGTCTGGAGTTTAAAGGTCATTTTTATGCATAAAAAAATCAGTGAGAGGACCAAATGTTTTCCTGAGCCATAGTACCCAGCTGTGGATTTGGAGGAATAAGTCTGGTTGTCCTTTTTTTTTTTTTTTGTACAGTGTTCTTTCCACTTTAGACTGCAAGCTAGTACACTGTGAATGTGTGAATCCATTGTGTCCTTTGTCATGGAGTTGAGCAAATAGTTTGAGTGTGAAAAGATGTAGCCAATAGTGTGCAACGGAATTCCCAATGCCATTGTACAGAAGTCCAACAGCAGCAAACTAGACAGACACAGTGCCTTTGAATAAGAAAATGGTGGCGTGCATTCATTTCTTCTCAGCATCTGTCTATTAAAAGTGTCATCTTCTTTCTGCCAATTTGCTTTTTCATTTACTACATTTCACAATTGTAAATTAAGCAATGCATTGTTTAAATTGTCTGATATATTCTGAATGGCTGCATTAATGTGTTCCGATATACTGTATATGATGGGTTCTTTACACTTGTTTTAGTTTATTACAATTTAGGTCTTACGAGGTTTGAATTTCATTTCTGTCATCATAATGACAGAAATGAACTTAATTGGTAAAATTTATGGATGCATAAATACATTTTACAAATGAAAGGGCAAAAAGACACAATCTGAAAAAGATCCAACAGTAATTTGCTTCAATCCAAAACCAAATAAGTCACTTAGATAATCTGACTCAGCTGTTGGCTTGTTAAACACTTATCTGTTTCTTGTCAGATTTTGTTACTCTAATTTTGTCATGTTCCTGGGACTCGCCAGTTAGCACCGCAAGCAATAGAAAGATGGTCAAAACAACAAAATTCAGACCCATGTTGTAATAAACTGGAGGAAATATTTGGGTATATTTGACTCTTCATCCTAGAGAACGGCATCACGAGAACAAAATCTAGCAAACATCGTGTCGAAGTACAAGACACAGTGACACTTTCCTCAGGTTGCATAATTTCTAAAATATCAGAAATGAATCAAGTTGGATTTGTCATGAGCAAGCATGCAAAATATATTAGAAATTGGTATTATTACTATTACTGCTTTTGATATGGAAATAATGAAGGCTTCATGTATTGTATTGACTTTTTTGCAGTTGTTATGTAACTTGTCCTCTTTCCAGGCCTTTTTTGTTTGCTTCACAAAAAAAAAACTTTTTGCTTCATAAAGCTCTAAAATGTAATAAAAAGTGAGAACTGTCATAAGCAAATTTTCAATTTCTGCTGAAATACATGGTGAAAATGTACAAAAATAAACATGAGGGGGTTTTTTTCTTTTTTTTTTTTTTTGGTTTTGCTTGTTTTGTCCAATACTAGCTTCAAATGCTTTGCAAATGTGGGACCAATTTTTGTGCAAGTTTACATGAAAACTTTTGTACCCATGTCAACTCCTGAAATTCATTGGACAAGGACGACAGTGGGTGGACTAGTTTTCCTTGCTGAGATACCTCAAAAATGCAAGAATGACCCAATAGTAGCCTTGCATTTTTCTGAGTCCAGCACTTGATTCAGTCAGAATAAAGACATCTGGAAAATCTTTTCATCTTGCTCAGTATTTGCAAGGAATAGAAAAGAACCATGAATTTTCCAGGGTAAAAAAAACAAACGCATCCTCCTAAGGTGTTTGTTGCTTCACTTCAACTGCTTCATTCTTGAGTGGGTACAGCTCTTATACAGTGCGTCAAACATACAATGCTAGTCTTATGTGTATCTTAAACCTGCAGGGATGCATGCTCAGCTGTACAAGACCTTTTAATGATTCTAAGCAGCAAACAAGCAAAAGTATTGCAGCAGAGGCAGCACTTTGACAGCGCAGACTTTGTTCCATAAGCTGATGTCTCAGCACTAGCGTTCCTTCATCAGAGCTTAGATTGGTAGGCTACTATTCCTCTGTCCACGGTCACCAATGTAAATAAGGAATACTAACCGAGGAAAGAAAGAAAAACACGTTTTGACTTTGCATTCCGCCAGAAATTCTTGTGTTCAATAAAGTTAAAGAAAAAAAGCACTATTGTACAACTTTTATTTTTCAACAATATCAATGTGTGATAATTGCCACATACATATACAGGTACTATACTGTATATATATGATTACATGAGGTATAGTATTCCAGTATTGTAACACTTTTGCACCCAGTTAACAAACATATTAAATATGATTGTGTTGAAATACAGCCTTCAAGGTTCAAGTCTGAACAGTAAGAAAAGAAATCTTTCTAGAACCATAAAAACATCATAAATAAGCCTCATATTTTTTCATTGCTTTATTAGATTAAAGCAGTTGAAATGATTTAAATAGAGAATCCTCTATGCATTTTGCATTTCTAAGAAATATATATCAACTATAAGTAGAAATTGAATGCCATTTGTTTGTTTCCATTTTCAACTCAATATTGTACATTAGCCCAACATGGACATAAAAAATGTTATTGTATTTGCTCTGTGAAAAATAAAACAGTGAGACATGTAACCACAGTTCATGAGAATCTGATTAACAGTGTAGTAGTATAACACTGTTCTGTCATGTCATTGTACTTGAGTGTTAAATTGAGATATTTTCATAAACAGAGCAAATACAAGCAACATACATACACAAATACACTGACATTTTTAACCAATATCATTCAACCAAGTAAAACTCGTTTTTAATGTTATGCAGTTCTGTATATGGACACTAGAGGGCAGCATGTTCCCACTCTAGACACTGAGGGTGCTGTTCAACAGCATATAACAGCAAAATCACAGGGGTCACGTCTTAATATGCAAAATGATTTACACAGTACAACTTCCTTTAATGTCAGAAATGATCATTGATATTGAATTCATAGTAGTTTTATTTCATTATGATCTAAGGAACTAGAGAGAAATTCCGATGAATGTCTGATTAGAGCATCTTCACTCGACATACTGTACATTTTATACAACTCAGTAATTAAAATTGATCACAGTGACCACATGAATCCCTCACTGAGCTTTACAAAGACCTGCTGAAAGGTCTTTATTGATCTATAGTAATCACTTATTTGTCCAAAAGGTGGCAGACTAACTCAAATGAACAGAAATGTCTATACAGTATGTTCTATAGAGGAAACACCTTTAAATGTTGGTTAAAATATCAGTATAGCTACAAATTAAAGTTGTACTTTTTGTAAAGCATAAAGTGCAGAGTGCAGTTTTATTTCCACTGAGTTATAGAAGACATCAATGTTTAACTATCTTTAAAGGCTCTGATTTTATAAAACTCTAAAAATCCATTACAAGAAGTGTCACACTGGATCTGCTCTGCATGTTTAGACTATATAATGACTCATTCTGTAATGAAAACAGCAGACAAGTTTAACCATGACACTGTGCTGGTAAATTTGAACTTAAAAATGTAAATGAAATTAAAGAAGCAAAATTCTCTAAGTCCTAAATGATCACCCTCATTTCATGTCAGGACTTCATTACATTCCTGTTTCCCCCTGCTGCAGACTTAATTGCATTGCTTCACCACTCTAACCCTCAACTTTGCACACACCAGATTAGGATCCTTTTCATGGGAGGTGTCCCTCCCCCATGTTATAACAATGGTCCACCGTGGTTCTCTGTGGCCTGAGATTGATCCTAAACACAGATAGTGAAACGCACAGAGCCTGTCTCCATGGCTGTTACCTGTCTCACCACCACCAGGTTTACTTCTACAGTTACACACACATGGCCAGTAGTGAATCCAGTAGCAAAGCCTTGTGTTAAGCTGTTCCATGTACATCTCATCTAGTTGTTGTTTAGAGGGGACATCACTTAATGTGTGGTGACGAGTTAATTAGTAAAGTAGCTGACTTTTTGTCTGCCTTTTGTCATTATCATCGGTGCCATTTGTGCAGTTTTCTGAATGATCATTATTGTCGGAAGCCAGATAGTAAAAAGGCAAAGTGAAGAAATTTATTTTCTATTATCTCTAAGGCATTTTGGACCCCTGCTGCTTTATTTATTTTGTTTTGTTTTTTCATTTGGTACTCTGCTATCACTAATCACATATTTTATTTTTTTTCCTTTATGAAACTTTCTTCTCATGTTTTCAGAAGTTGCAACCATCCTTCAGGAGTCATATGAGAGATGTGAAGATGTCATTTCAGCACAAGAGTAGAGGACATGCCAATTTATTCCCATATAGCAATGACATGTTTAATTAAAAAGCACGTATGGTCCAAGTTACTGTGGGTTCTTGATAAAATGTTGCCTCATTTTTAAAGCGCATAATAAAAGTTGTGCAATGCAGAATCAACAGTAAATCAGTGCTCCACTTCAGTTTGTTAGGATTTCAACACTGCTGTAGGTGGGTCTGTGGACTAACTGTTTTCTTCATCTGCCTGGGGGATGCACGCTCAGAATAAGGATCATCACCATACTGTGTGTCGATGGAATCATTTTCCACAGTAAAAGCCTGAAAACTAGTGTAAACAGTTCAGTGTATTCAGTGGAGCTCAAATGATGAAACAGAAGGCCATGCAGCTGTGTTGGGGAGAACAGAGTACTGTCTGAATGTACTTGAGGCTGAGCTGTAGTTTGTTTAGAAACATACAGAAACAGATGTGCGCAGAGCAGATCCTCGCTCCTTTTTCTTTATCATTTGATCATTGAAGATTTTTTTTTTTCTTTATGCAGAGCCACATTTCAGCCTCCTCATTTCCAGGCTGCTCCTGTTTTGTCCGTTATTTTGCTTTTGCCTCAGCACAGATGCAGCCAGCAGTGCATTCCTATCCAGAACACTGTGCTTCATCTCTGCTTTCCAACTTTAAATTGCATCAGTGTTACATCACAGCGCGCACACATGCACACACACACACACACACACGCTCACACACTTCCTGTTGTGGCCAACATACCAAAAACATTTTCCTCACACAATGTCCTTCCCTCCTCTTTCCCCCTTTTAGTCCAACATTTCCTGTAGTTGAGTGAAAATCATCTTCATTACATTTAGTCTTCTTCTTCTTTACTGTCATTGTAAACCTTCACCTAGATTTTTAAATTGATATTCAGACATTTGATGTGATGAATCCTCAATAACCTTTGAAGAAGATCATCAGTTTTCACCATTTTTATTGTGCACTGAAGAATAAAGCTTGACTGACTGATGGCACAAGTGTTTATATACCCTGATTTCTAACACTGAAGTCTGGCACAGGGGAAAATGACTAAAGTTAGGGATTGTCATCAAAGTGGATGCAAAATGCTCAAGCAAGCTTTTCAGATTTCTGTTATCATTTGTGTCTTTTAGAGACACAATAAACCAACTGTATATTTGGGCCTACTTTTAGACCATAGCACTATTTTATTCATAGATCTTGTTTTTGGTTTGCTTATAGCACAGCTTTGTTTTACAGTGACTTATGACAGCACTTATTATTACTCATGCCCACACATTATGAACAATTAAAAAACCCTTTACTTAATTACACTTAAGGATTACCTTATTTCGTTTTTGGAGGAAAGGCTGAAAAAAAACACCCTAGTAAGTAACATCTGAGATATTTGAAGCTGTCATGCACAAACAGCATGTTTAAAATCTAACCACAGATTTTCATTGCTGTTCAAGTCAGGGGACACTAAGGGCTTTTCCAAAACTGGAGTTTGAGGTTTGCTTTGGATCATTATCCTGCCAGCCTCTTTTCACTTTTACTTTCTTGACTGACTACAAGATATTAGCATCCAGAATTTGCTAATATTTAGTGGAATTCATTCTTCCCTCTATCTGTGCAATGTTTTCTGTGCTTCTGGCTGCCACACAACCTCAAAGCAGAATATTTCCACCTCAGTGGCTGCCAGCTGGCGAGGTATTCTTTTCATAAAATACTGCTCCATTTTTCTCCAGAAATACTTTTGGCGATTGTGGCCAAAGAACTTAAATTTAATTTAATCTGTTTACAGTACTTGTTTCCAAAGTGACTTGGGCTTATCCAGATGTTGCTCTGCATTCTTCAGATGTTGACTCTTATAATTAGGCCACAGATAAAGTTTCCTTCTGCTGATTTTTTCATAAAGACCCTGTTTGTGTGTCAACACTGTACAGTGGAACATTGCACCACCACCCTAAAGATATACTGTATCTTCCCACAGGTACATTGCAGTCATATGGAGGTTTTGTGTATATGACCAAATTGTTTTTTGTTTTGTTTGGGGTTTTTTTTGGTCTTCCAGATCTTGTTTTCACAGCTCCCCTTCACTGACATTTCTTAATGACATTTCAGACAGTGGAAGCTGGAAGCTCTTCAATATCTTATAACTTTTTAATGATGTCTTTTTTTTCCATTTGGTCAGTGGTTAAAGTCCCTTTACTTTAAACAACTCTTGCTTTTTGTGTTTGTGCTTTGCTACCAGGGATAGATCCAGCATACTGTACTGTCTGTAGAGACTGTAGTCTTTATTCCAAGATGGACTTCTTATCAGCATTGTGAAAAGCAGATTGGCAGACTTTTTGGGGCAAACTGAGAAAAAGGGTTGATCAGTAACTATAACTGACAGAATAGCACAATAAACCTTTATTTAGATAAAACATTTTATAAGCAATTACTGTACCATGGAAATTTCACATATGTGAATGTGTCATTCTGTTTTTATTCTTTCAAAGAAGTACACCAGTTCTGTCAAATTACAGACCCCTCAGTTTTTGATCAGCAAATCTTCAAAAGTAGGCTTCTTCAAAGAAATAACTTCCCACTTCACTTTTTAAGCTGAACAAAAACTCCTCTTAAATGAATGGCTTTTGCTCACAGCTTGTGGCCGCAGCTGGGATTATTGTTGCCTCCTCTTGTCCTTTGGCCACAGAACTGACAGACAGAGGATGAAGGGCGATGGAGGGGGGCTGACACAACAGGTACACACATGAAACAACTCTAATTATTGCCCTCCACCCCTCTCAACACCACCGTTGGACTTGACAAAGTGTGGTTTAGTTTAATTTATCTTTCTTTTATTTTATTTTTTTTCATGTGATGGACTCACAGAGAAAAGTTCAATCCAAGAGGATTTGATTCTTGTTTTTGCTTTAAAGAAGATCACAGACTATCTGAATTGCACAGCACAATGATTATTCATAAGGACATGGACAGAAAAAGAAACAAAAACTCATAACAACCACTTCAGGGATAGATAGGTTAGATGGATAGATGGACATATACACAGTCCATCCACCCAACCGTCCTTGTCCATAACAGATCACGTTATTTTTGCTTTTGTTTTTGACAAACAAGAGTCATAATTTACTCAGATGCAAGTAAAGCCACGTGCCATTGGCTGTTGTTTTAAGATACATCCTCTTTATTTGCCCAGGTCCTATGTGAAATTTGGTATTGAGTCATTGTTTACTGTAAAAGGAAGCTCACAGTGCAGCCATATTTACCACACAGGTGGACACATTCTCTCCACAGTGAAGAAAGTGAGGAAATCTGGGTGATTTAAAGTATTTTAGTAACGAAGCTGGCAAATTGACATATTTGATTTGGAGTCAGTATCTAGAGCCTATTAGAGAAATAGCTAAAGACAGTGATCGTACAGAGACAAAGCAGCTGTAAAGACACATCACACCTGACAATGATCCTTAATGGTCAGCCTGGGCCCTGGGTCTGTAGAAATGTAACCTGTTCTCGAGGAACCTGGAGTGTTTGTGGCACCTGTGGTCAGTGTGATCACAGTTGAGGCACAATCATGGCTGTTGCCCAATGATCCTCATGCACATTGTTCCCTTTGTTGGCTCACTGCTTCTAAAGCACTGTTGATGCTAGGTTGACACAACAGTTTTAAGAATAACTTCTTCTTTTTTTTTTTAATCTTTTTGTTAGTTCTGGTTAGACAACTAGTCCATATGTTTAAGTCAAGTCAAGTCAAATGAAATTTTATTTGCTCAGACCAATGTCACAAATAGCAAATTTGATGGAGCGGTTATACAGTAGCTGAGTTTATCCTAAATGATTCCTGTGCGGATACTAGAAACAAAATGGAAGAGACAAAATGGAAGAAAAACAAAATGGAAACAAAATGAAAGAGAGAAGAGGCAGAAAGAAAGAGCGAGATGTGCTAAGGGATTAGCTGTGAGAAGCTTCCCTGTGGCGAGCGGGCCTTCTTTTTCCCCAGGAACACTGTAAGGTGATTACTGTGTCGTTTGCCATCGGTCCAGTGGTTAAGCTCTATGGACAAAGGAGCTTGACTGCCTACACTCAGCACAGTAACAATAAGATTTAGGTTTTTTATATGGCTTTTATCTTACAAACTTTATAAAGGTGTTCTCACTTTGCAAATGGTTCAGTTAAATATGATATGTTGATAATCTTACATGCAAATGGCCATCAAAGCTGTGAAACAACAGAATAAAAGAGCAAAAGAGGCAGGAAGGATGTCTTAGTGAGGTTTTGGAATTCTGTTCCAGGAACAGTTGGGTTCCTACCTTGTCTGTATGTGTGTGTGTGTAAAAAAGGAAATGTGTGATGAGGGGCAAAGAGGTGGTTCTTTTCTGTTTTTCTGAATGAAAGGCAGCTGTGGTCTTACTGGAGGAGTGGACATGAGGTGGTGGGAGGTGTGGGTGGTGCAGCCAGAAAATCAGAGAGGGCAGCATGTATTCACACACTTAAACACTGCATGAAAAATACAGACACCTCTTTAGAGCACACTTTGTAATATATAGCTTGATACTTTACTGGCACACCCCACACACATAGGTCCTGTAGAAAACCCTTTGACTTATCTGGATTAAGCTATTTCTGCTTATTCAACATGTAATATTTTATAAATTCTATCAATTCATTGTTTTTTTATACCGTTAACAATCATAGTATTTTTTTTATGAATGCTGCTGCTATTCCTACTACTATTGCTACAACTGTTCATACTTTATACATATAGAACAACTTTAAATACAGCTAGTACTACTAAATTACTGATACTAGAAATACTGCTGTGTCTTCTGCTATTCATGTTACTGGCAGTGCTTCTACACTGATTAAACCGATACTGATCACAGTGACTGCAGTATATTTAACTGATATAACTGAGGGACAGCAGCAAGTAAAGATATTATTCTAACACTAATCACAATGTGATCAAAACATCAACCTGAAATGGAAGTAAGTAAAAGGATTTGGTGTTTGTAACTTGGTCACCTCTATCTTGATGATGTCCAAGATGCAAGAAAAGCATTCAGTCTGTTTAACCACAGGCTCTTGCGTGAAAGTAGATTTGTGTGAGAAGAAAAGACAGAGGAAGTACTGGGTAGCACAGCTGACCAATTATGGGTACAGGCTGGGTATACATCCCTTCTTACAGATGAAGATGTTTTTCATTTATTATTGTATTTCATAATTAAGAGCTAAGGTGATGGATTTGTTCAGTTCCTTATCCACTGCAGTGATTGCACTCCCTGAACATTATGATGTGCCACAGAGTATTACTGCGGAAAGTATAGGTGAAATAGAGACTTTTTATATATGCTATTTATGAAGCATTACGCTGAATTTAGTACATTATACCAATCATTTGACCTACATTTGAATCTTTTTTCTTTCTCCCTTGCTCCTCTTTTCCTCTCTTTACTGCCTGTCTTTCCACATTTATTTCTTCACCCACCATTTCACCATTGAGTCCTTCCCTTACTCATTACAGTGATGTGAGATTAATTTAAGTACATGGACTTCGTACTAAACTAGTCTATCTCTGGGCTTTTCGGCCCTTCCGAGATGTCCATGCAATCTCGTCTGAAAGGAAAGAGGCTATTAAGCAGTGCTTCAAGAAAGGATGGAGGGAATCAAACCAAGGGCAATTGAACACAGGTAGACAAACAAATTCACACAGTGACACTGGAAAGAAATTGAGGTGTGTTTGTGTGTGTGTGTGTGAAGGTATTCCTTTAAATACTGTATTCCCCTTTAGTGCTCTTTTCAAGTAATTAACAAATATCCAGATGTATGGTTACTGTGGTTTCAGTGGATATGGCCAACATTTAGTGGTGTTACACATTCTTTCTGCTTCATTACACAACCAGAAAGCCTATGAATTAACTGCATGTTGTTGAAACAGTTAGTCTGCTAAGTACCTAAAGAAGAACAACATGAATGAATGAATGAAACAACATGAAGCTACAGTCTAAAAAAAGAAGACAGGTGAGAGCATTCCAGTAATGTGAATATAGAGGTCAGTATAACTGATATAACAGTGTTGAAATAAGCTGATTACTTTTGGAATATTGGGAGAAAAAATGAGTGTATAACTGCTATTGTGCAGCTAAGTTAAAAGCCTGACACCATAGTTCACACTGTGGCTTGAGGGTGGCCCTAACTGGACGCCATCATCGTGTCCAGAACAGAAAGGGTTAACACTGCAAGAGTAATTAATTGTTCTCAGTAAAACCCTGTTTCCATCTGCTAGTAGCATTTTTTCCCAGATTAAGGGATAGTTTGTGTCAGTGCAGGTGTAAATGCACAGAGAATGTAATGCAATTGGAATGTGAGCGGACCGGTCAGCCTGGCTCATATTTATCACCTCATTCAAGTGTAAATGCAATTTGTACAGTTTGGTTGCATTCTTTAGGAAAAAAAAGTTCAAAGAGCTAATTTCACCTCTTCCATCAAATGGCTACGTTCTCTTCCTCTGAAGGGGAACAATAACATCTTTAAAGGACTGTGGGGTGACACTTAGGATGTGCAAGATGAGGGTCACATGACCAGTAGGAACTGAACTAGCATCTCCATTGGCTTTGTTTACCATGAGTAACCTTAGTAACATATAGATGATTTTGACTGTCTCTGTCTCACTGTAGCAGCCCCTCAAGAGTCTCTTGCATTGCTTCCTTTCACCTGCTGTTTGTTTTCTTTAGAGTCATTTGCTAGCATAAAATGATTTTGACTGTCAGATCTATATCCTTTTCCAGTTGTGTTTATCCTTAGTCAGTATTTACTCAGTATTAGATTATTATGTGAGAAAAAATCTGTTATTAGCCTCTGTTTTACCAATTCTCATCTAGAAAAAAAAACAAATTATTAAATTTAATGTATCATTGTTTAGTCTCAATTGTGTGTTGCCCACTGATTCAGCATGTTTAGTCTTGCTCTTTTAACTATTTTCATTTTAGACTACATCAACAAAGGCTCACATTCATCCTACAGGCTTGAACAAATTTTGTGGAATGGGACTCCCCGAGGAAGTTCGGTGTACAGTGAAATCCCTCTAATTTATTTGGTAAATGTCTATTCCATCTACTTTCACTGTACTACTTGGGAGAAAACTGGTCTCCTGTCAAACTGTAAATGGTCGTCTCTACTCTCAGATCACCACTTACTGTATTTGTTGTCATTTCTTCAACCAAGAAGATCAGCTCACACTGTTGAAGAGTGTAAATGGATTTTAAAAAAAGTAATTATTCATGAGAAAATAACCCCATCAAAGTCCATGTGGGGTTTCGTGTTTGCTGTGCAGGTTTGTGCCAGACTCCTTTTCCTATGTGTAACCTGTCTGGACTAGAATAGATTCAGGCCAGTGCTTTTGTTCTTTTGTTTTGTTGTTTCATTCTGAATAACCTCCACTAAGGGGTGAAAATAAAAGCTTTAAGTAGGAATGAATCATCAAGTTAATGTTGTCTTCCCCTGAAAATAGCAGTCTCAGTGTGGCAGCTGGTCACACACATACAGTACACATCTACGTGTATACCTAGCTACTTAGCTACTTGCAGTGCTAGATCAGATTTTTAAATAACATGGCTAGACATCATATTAGCATCACAAAGAAGCATCCATTATTTCAATGTACTGTGGTTGCTATTAATGACCCAGTCTTTTTTTTTTTTTTTTTTACAAATAAAGCCACTTGCTCCCACAGTGTTACACTTCTCACTTTATTGGCTCTATTTGTTTTTGAGGTCCTTATTTTTCAGTTTTTTTCTGCCTCCATACTTGCCAATATTTACAGCACTGGCAATAAACATGGTCACTGCATGCCAATCATGTGCTGCCACGCTGTCCAATATTAGTATACTAGACTGTTTAACAATGTTTAACACCTATTTCTGCAATATGATATGCTAGAATTCACAAGGAGTTTAATGTTGAAAGTATGCATGAATTGTGGGCTGACTATATCGTGGTTTAAAGGCAGACAGAAGTGACAATTGTGCTACTAAACCTGGTGATAACTGACATTTTGTACCAACAAAATCCTTTTTATTGAGTCTTTCTCCCTGATGTTTATGTTCATGTTTCAATACCTCCTCAAACTACTTCAATCAACTATCTAGAGCACAGTAAAACTCCTAAAGTGATCGTTAAGGCTGTGTGACCCAGCCCAGCTATTATTCAGTGGCGGAAATACTCTAGAACGGGGTAAATGAGTGTGAATAAAGATTTTTTCTTTTCTGTTTTGTAAATGAATGCAGCACTTGAAGATAAAATGTGTAGATATGCTTTTTCTGTGGCTGTGTCAGTGGATGAATTAATCATTACATCAGATGTGATATTTGGTCAGTGTACATAGAGCCATAAAGTATTTCAGCAAACGTTACTGGTTGAACTTCTATAAGAATTGCTAACTTTTAGTGCTTTTTGAGGTGAAAGGTGCACTCTGCCTTTTCATGCGACACAGTTATTTTCAGTTAATAGCTTATTGTATTTGGACTATAACTATCCTTTTAACACATGAAATCTCCATGTTGCAGTTGCTTTGTTAAGAGCTGATTGCAGAGTCTAAGGTCAAGGTACTCCTCACCTGAAACTGACCACACAAACCCAGTTTGTTGGGCTGCCAGTCTTTTACTATTCAAGACAAGAGGCGTATTGATCCAGAGGATTCTCTTAAGTGCTGTAGTTTGTCCTCTGAGGGTGGAGCTGAAGGCTTGGAATGAAGAAGTAAACAGGCATTGATATATAAAACACCTAGGTCAACATAGCCATTTCACCCATTAACCTGAAGCAGGTTTGGCCATTCTGTGATATTACACAGTGTGTGTGTTTGTATGTGTAGTGTGCCTGTGTGTGTGTGTGGAAGTAGGCAGACCTGTTACTCGGAACACACTGAGCTTGGTCATTCAGAGTTCAGAAAAGTTTGACTGAATTGACTGTAGCTGGATGAACCAATAATAGTGGATGTTTTGTATTTGTGTGAGGTATTTACATCAGACTGTGCTTACATTTGTCATTCCCTTTTCCCTCTTCTGACATAAACTTTCATCATGTTGTGTTAAAATTGTGTTTATTAGTTCTTACTACAACTCTAAAAAATAGCATGTTGAACTGCCTCACTGATAGTGGCTTTAACTGTCATGCACATTTCCTTTGCATTTATGTATTTGAAAAGCTTGGGGTTAAACTAAGATCCTAACTGATTGATCCTAACTGTTTCTGGTTTTACTCATGAGCACATTGCAAGCAAAAAGTACTTCCAACCAAATCCACCAAAGGTCAGAGGTGAGGGTCAGGGGTCAGAGAGGTGTGGCCTCAAAGCTGGAGACTCCCCCAGGTTTACACAAGTGTAAAAAGAGTCCATTCAGTCTGGCTGCATGAGCAGAGTTTGACAAAGGTCCACTGTGTGGCGCCTATTACCCCCCCCAATACACACGCAAACACACACTCTACACATTCATGTACACAAACCTACACAGGACACAGACAATGAGAGGTCTCTGGTCAGCAGAACCACATACATAACTTGGAATACCTTCCTCCATTAAAGCAGAAATGTCACACAGGTTTGCTTGTTCAATGATGTTTTAGTTGGCAGTTATTGTGGAATGGATTTACCAGTTCCCTCTTTTACAAACAACTATTCTAACCTCCTGTTATGCAGCACTTTTGAAATGTTACATGCTGCTACACTGTAGGAAGAAAAATAGCTTTGAAAGAATGGTAAGACAAAAACATGCAGGACATAATGCATAAATTAAATGGTAAAATCAACAGCCAAAAATGATAATATAAAAATTGGTAAACAACAGAAACTTTAAAAGATTTTACTTCACTGCAGTTTTTTCTTATTGACAACAAGACACCTCATGAAAACATCAAACCCAAGAATGTTTGTCTGTCAGTACCTTTTATACCTGTTAGTGGTGATCAACCCCGGGTTTACTGTATTTATTCCTGCTAAAGCTGTAGATTAACATTCACATATAGTTTCATTTTTAATATAGACTCAGACTATTTTCAGGGGCTGATGTGCTCTAAAGTCCATTCACAGCTGCAACACAGCGAATGTGAAATTTACTTGAAATAAACTACAGATCCTATACTTGTGATAATGAGGACTGTGTCATTCAACTCAGTGGAGGTCTGTGACACAGAAGAATAGGATATATAGCTAATAGTTTGATAATGTTGATCTGGCTGTTCTAAGTAATTTCAGTATTATGTGAAACTCTGATCTTATCACATATCCGGTGTATGCTTTGAATACTTAGAGTAATAACCACAAACATTTAGTGGTAGAGCACTTCTTGTGAGCAAAACTTCACTTTTACTAGACATGCAGTAACTGCTTTGGCAAATCCAGCAGTAATTTTGTCATTACTCCTAATTGTGTATATTTGTGTATATTCAACTTTTTTTATTTTAAATGGAACACCAAGGGTTATGGAAATAACCTAGAAAAATAATATTTATAAAGACAGAATGGAAACACGTGTTCACTATAGCTAGCCAATCTCTGAACCACGGAGAAGCCCCTTTGAACACACTGGCAGTTAATGGTCCCATTTTTTATGCCAGCTACAAATCTAAACTTCCTACAAGTATCTCATTTTTTCTAACTCTGTGTTATTTTAAAGTGCAGTGGTGATCTGGTTTTTATAATTTAGCCCTCATCTTCCTTTCCCTTAGTAAAAGGGTGGATTATATCTTTATCCTTGGGTAAGCCTGCACAGCACGCAGCTCAAAGGTAATGAAGCACTCTGATCTCTCCCCAGATGAATCTAAAAATTCCCAGAGCACCACTGTATTTTAAGGGAAATGAGATTTTCCTGAAAGCCTCCTTCAAACCTATGCTTTTCATTTGGAACCAGCTAAAAACTGGGACTGCTTACAACCTGGGTGCAAGGACCCAGACCTGTTGCTATTCAAAAAACAAAGGGTGAAAAATAGAAAGCCAGAGTTTTGACTTGTAGTATTTTTTGCTAATGAAATGTGCCTTTATGATATGACATTGAAAACTGCTTAGAAACTAAATCTAGACCAACATTAAAACATTTCCTAATCAGAATGGATTATGTTGCCCACTAAATTAACTGAGCTTTGAATCATTTTTCAGTTTGTCACAATGCAATTTATTTTGGCGATTGGACTAGATTTAATGGAGCTTTACTGATATCAGTGGGGGACAGTAGGTCATTGCAGCAGTGGCAGATAGGATGTTAAAGAGTATAACATACATTATTCACACATGACAAACTAGCTCTTGAGTCATGTTGTCTACCATGACTACTCTCAAAGATGGGTCAGAAAGCCCACTGTCATAGTATCTCTCTGGCTGGATCCCGCTGCCTCGCCAATTTCTCCACTGGAACTCTGTGACTTTTGTAATTCTTTGAAGTCTCAGCGTGAAAAATCAAACAGCGTCTCTTTGTGGCATTCATGCTGTTGCACATGGTTGTACACACCAGAAGTGACAGCAGTATTTGCTGGAAGAATAAAAAGAAAAAGGTGGACAGAGAATTTCAAACCCTGTCTTACTGTCACATTTCTGACCACCTGGCCAGTCACTGATTGACAGTAAAACCAGTTCAGAAACCAAAATAAAGAATGAGCTGACTCAGAATGACCAATGCAAAGTAGAAGTGAATGACTATATCACAGAGGTAGTAAAAAAAAACCTTTGTTGCAGCTGTAGTTGAACTGAACCAGAGCACAAACCCATGCTAAAGCTTTGGTATGGAAAGCATTTCTGTCGGTTGCTTGATGTCAGTCAAAAGACTTTTTCAGGTGAGAACACTAAAGAACAATGTGGACTGTAGACTTTATGCCATGGCTACACGACACCTACAATACCATTGTTTTTAAATACCAATATTTAATATCTTCTCCTAAGCAGATCCCCACAGACTGGAGCATGCTGTCAACAGGTGCTGATTGATTGAGCACACTGAGTGATCTTTTGCAGACACAAACGACCCCACCCTCCCCCGAGATATTCTACTGTGACCTGACTTGTCCATTCCTTTGGACTCAGTCAGCGGAGTGCTAATGTGAGTCTGAGGCTTGAAGGTGGCTAAACTCATCATCTTGGCTGATGAGGCACTTCCAGTTTGTTGGTATCACTGCAGTTGTGTTGTAAATTGTGCTTGCACCATCCTGCAAAGCTCATTATTTAATCCCCCTATCTGCCAGCAGCAGGTCAAAATTTTATCTATTTATCAGTCAATATCTCAACACCTAGTAGATAAAGCACAGACATTCATGGTTCATGATATATTCTCCTCTTTCTTTGAAATGTTGGACTTACAAGGAGCACTTAAAGGCAACATAACAGATTTAAAATGTAGGTAAATTAAACCATTGGCTAAAAGATTGGTCCAGTCAGTGATCAGCATTAAGACAAAACATTCAATTCAAATGCTTTTCTAATGTTTTTGCCTGTGAAACATTTCAAACCACTTGGCCAGAACGCGTGCTGAAACAAACGATCAGTTATTGCATCTTAAACCTGGCTTAAAAGTGGGTTAATACAAAGAATTTTACTTTGTTGTCACAATAATTCTAGCAGTGCTTCTGTGCCATTGACCAACACTGCAGGTCCACTATTTCTAAAAATAAGTGTTGACCCATTTTGTCACAATTGGTCATATGCCAGGGTCAGCATTTCCAGGCGTGATGATTCTGAACTTTGGTAAAGTTTAACATCATGCACCTAAGTTATAAATAGCATAGTTCCCTACATACAGTAGCTTTATAGAAAATGTTTTTCCTGACTTTTCATGTTTTAACATTTTGTTGTCACATAATTAAAATGGTGGTAGCCCTTTGAACTGAGAAAAAAAATTGCTGAAAAGATGATGATGGTGGTGGTAGTGGGGGGTCCGTGTTCCCTATAAGAACGCCAAACAATTAAGTCAGCCCTTTGCTGGAGTTTGACAAGTGAAGGCTTAATGTGCATTCAAACAGCTGGAGGGAGGGCACTGTCGCTCACCTTTCACTGTCTTACTGTACTCTACCACAGCCGTTTGACATGAGACTGC
Source organism: Monopterus albus (assembly GCF_001952655.1). Taxonomy (NCBI): domain Eukaryota; kingdom Metazoa; phylum Chordata; class Actinopteri; order Synbranchiformes; family Synbranchidae; genus Monopterus; species Monopterus albus. The sequence goes on from NW_018127918.1 coordinate 3,980,865, forward strand.
CCCCTAGGTGTCTCGCTTTCTCAGTGTTTGTATGGGTTAGAGCGCAGCGCCGGCAACCCGCCTGCCTGCTGCTCGTCTGGCTGGCTGGCTGCGTTGACGTCAGCACCGTGTTGATTTGCTAAGGCGAGAGAAGAAAGGAGTTAGTGCGTGTTGAGAGAGCGGGTACTGCGAACTGCCTTACTATGCTGTAGCCCCAATCCCCCCTGCACTATACGGAATCAGAACGTGCAACTTAGGTGAGTACCAATCCATGCTAAACGAAGCTGCAGTTTCCCGGTGACAAGTGCCAGACCCGCTACTCTGCATGCGTTTAAACCTGTTTTCTCTGTATACTTTCATTCACCATATGGATGTTTGGATGCATTTGTAGCGCTGGGGAACCTTTTTGCATGTCCCTGTCCAAGCTCACGTTGAAGTTAACAGTAAACGCGACTTTGGCACGCAAGTTGGATCTGCGCACCAGAGTGCTGGATGGAAACAAATGTTCACTTGATTGCGCTGCAAGGTGTTGAAGTTTGCATTTACGCACGGCAGCCTATTGTAGAGATGTTAAGGTTGACGTAACCCCCCACCCTCCCACCCCCCAGTCTGTTTTAGTATGCTGGAGATCGCAGCCAGAGGACGTGAGGTCTGGCTGTTTCACCGGGAGCCAGACAACATATGACGCCTCGCTCCATGTGACTTTACTGGAGAAATTGCGTGTGCTCGTTTTGATGGAAATTATGCAATTTTTAGACAGCGACACTGTTGCCGTTCCTGTGTTTCCAGACGCACCAGTGTAGCTCATTTAGCCGTGATGACATCATGATGTGGACTGTAGACCGTAGTCTTTATACTCGAAACAAGCCCACTCCACGTATAGTCAGACTATAATTGATTGACAGGCGACTGGATGTTTTATTGGTTCCCAATAATCGACTTGCAGTAGCACGCACAGCATGGGGAACTGCTAACAGATGCCAGATCCAATGGCAAATTGATTTGTTATCGAGACGGTCTGATCTGTCTTCCCCCTTTCACTCATTCTCTTTATCCTTTTGGCAGCTTTCTGTAAATTATACCTAATTCACCTTAATTGTAACGAGCCAGGATTTGAGTATCTCATCCTGCCTTAAACAAAGTCCACCTGTGTCTTGATCAAGAGCTTGAATCGGCGAGAGATTCTGGCAGCTGTCTGTCTCGTGTATACTTTTTAAAGCAGGCTCTGTCTCTGATTGCCCCTTTTAGAGACGGCGTTTAGCGTTTTGCTCTCCACACATTTGCGTCTGTCATTGCCGCTTATGGTTTGGAATATTGAATGATGTTTATTTTTAGTTGTGGCTGGATCGCCAAGGCGCGCTATATGGCAGACAACTCGTGATCAGATTGATTATGCTGCCTTTCCGTGAAGTCGACCTAATGTGGTTATTGTCAGTGGTCTACATTGTCCTCCGGGGAGGAAATTTCTCCTGGCTTAATGTACTTAATGTAGTGAGTGATGTTTTGCATAATGCATAACGCTGCGTATAATTTGTCTGCTGCGGATGGCCAATAAAAAGGTTGTCTAGACGCACACAACCCTGTCCTTTATTAATAGACAACTAACCTACGCGGTGAAGTCCCCACACAGCAACTTTACATTGTGTCCCAGTGAAACCACAGCTTGGTTGATATCCGACAGAGCGCAACAATCATTGATCATTAACGGGGCCATAAATCGCAGCTATTGGCATAGCCTACCTGTAATAAAGATAATATGTCGGATTTTAGGCATGACCTCTGTTGACTGAGGGGCTAAGCTCCGTTAAACGTGATTTCATCATTGCCTATCCTATATCGATTTTGTCAACGTGCCGAAAAGACAAACTGTTCAGTGCCCCAAAACGCGGCAGGATTGTTTATTTGCCATGGTCCTCGCCAGAAACAATAGCTGCCAGCAGCATTTACCTTGTCTGTTGGCTTAAACTTGTGTGATTGTAGGTTTTTAAAGTAAGCTGGGAGTTTTTTCTTCTTGTAGCTGTCCTGTCGGTAGGCTGATGATATTTCCTCTTGTGTCTGTGCATTGTTCTCAAGCAAGTAGGAAGGAAAAGAAGTGTTCAGAAAGTCCTTTTTTTAAATTAATTACTTTAGAAAGGAAAATTAAGCTTCTTGCAAATAAAGTAGAAGAATAAAGAAAATGATCAAAAATTAAAATGAACAATTCTTAAAAAACAGATCAAGATGAACATAATTAAATAATCTAACAACTTGTGTCATTGTAAACTGGGTATGTAGACTAGATGGAATAGATTTAAAAACTGGCCATAATGAGCTGGTCCTCAATGTGGGTCTGTGGAGACAGTCTGCTTATAGCCATTCATTCATATATAGTATATGTAGTGATGAGACTGTTTGTTTATTTAATTTGAATAATGGAGAGATAATTATTTTAGTGCTGGTCAAGAAATAAGGTGGAGTGATACATTCCCCAGTTAACTTCAATAATCATGTTGATAGGAGTCGCAGAGATGATGCATGTGCATATAGTGGTGAAACAATTTAATTTAAGCCTTATTCATTATTTGAGTGTGGGTCAAAGTATGCTGTAGATGTGAGGCGGAGCAACATGTTGCCCTGTTAACTTGAATAATGAAGTTAATAACAGCAGTCACAATGACAATCATTCATTTGAGATTTTCAACATTAGTGACTGAGAGCCGAGCAGGGTGTTTAGTGTGGCAGCATTGTGTGCTTTCGCCTCTTCCTGCTTTCCTTTCCACTTATTTCTGGCCGCTGCTCTCTGCTCCTGTTTGTGATGGGAATACTGAGTAAGATGCTATTTAATTTCAGAAAGGCTTCTGATGGGCTTTGTGAAGCAAGTAATAGCAGAAAAAACACAATTCACACTTGTTTAACTGGTGTACGTCCTCATCAGATAACCAAATGAAAACATCTTTTTACCATAACATATGTTGGACTGATTGGTATGCAGGGTGAGCCTGTTGGATGGCTCACAAATTCTCTCTCTTCAGAGATCTACAGTCACTACTCTCCACTGATTTTAAGAACAATACCCCTGCACAGTGTTTACCATCCCTGCAGGATACTTGCAATTTGAAACTCCACTGACTATATACTTGCCATTTAAAAGCATGTGTGGTACTCTTTTAATAAATTTAACAAATTATTATGTTTTTTTAATTTTAGGAATGTAATTTATGAACGTGCTTTGTATACTTTTGCAAACGATAACTGTGAAATCAGACATTTTTTGCATTACCTTTAAAAAGAGTGTTCATTGAATAAAAAATGGACGATTTTTTTTTTTTTGAAAGTGTAAAGACTATTTGACTTGCTGTGCACAACAAGAACTGATTATAGAAGTGATTTTTAAAAAAATTGTGTTTTCCCATCTAGGTTTCATCTTGTTTACAAACTGCTAAAAACACTGCTGAGCGGGGAAGGTGAGCCTCATGAGTCGGCTTCGTGGATTGCATCGGCATAATGGATTTAAATAAAATGGGTATGATCCAGCTCCAGAACCCCAACCACCCCACTGCTCTGCTTCAGAAGGCCAACCAGATGCGTCTGGCTGGGACTCTGTGTGATGTGGTCATCATGGTAGACAACCAGGAGTTCCATGCTCACCGGACTGTGCTAGCCTGCACCAGCAAAATGTTTGAGATCCTCTTTCACCGCAGTAGCCAGCATTACACCCTGGACTTTCTATCACCAAAGACGTTTCAGCAGATTTTAGAGTATGCTTACACTGCCACTCTCCAGGCCAAGGTGGAGGACTTAGATGACCTTCTGTATGCAGCAGAGATCCTGGAAATTGAGTACTTGGAAGAGCAATGCCTCAAGATCCTGGAAACAATCCAATCCTCAGACGAAAATGATGTTGATGTCAATGCTAATGATGGGAGCACAGAGGAGGATGATGAGCGCAAAGGCCACAGTGGAGCAAAAAACTCCATAAAACATTCCATGGAGAGTCCCTTTCTGTCGGGTACCCAGCAAGTCTCCACCATTGCTGGCATGGTGGACCAGAGTCCCTCGGTCTCCACCTCCTTTGGTGTCTCCACCCTGAGTCCTACCAAAGCTGCTGTGGACAGCCTGATGAGCATTGGCCAATCTCTGCTCCAGCAGGGCTTTGGTGGTGAACAACATATCCATGGCAACTCTCACCACCACCTAATGACTGAGATCAAGACTGAAATGATGCAAGTAGACATGGGTGGCAATGGTCATGACAGCCCTCAGAACATGGAGTCCAGCGCCTCTAGCAATGGAGAACGAAGCGGAGAGGACAGGAACCGAGATGGTCCTGGAACACCAACCAGGAGCAGTGTAATCACCAGTGCCCGCGAGCTGCATTACATCCGTGATGAAGGCATGGGTGACCCTCAAGCAGAAGTTAGCCAGATGGGGTTGGAGGCAATGGCTGGAATGACAGAGAAACATCTGGCCTCACTGTACTCCTTACCTGTCAATCATAAGTCAGATGCCCTCATGTCCATGCCGGCATCCATGGCCTCTACTCTTCCTATGTCCCCAGCCCTGGCTATGTCTATGGACTTTAGTGCCTACGGGGGACTCTTGCCTCAGAGCTTCATCCAGAGAGAATTCTTCAGCAAGCTTGGGGAGCTGGCAGTGGGCATGAAACCAGACGGCAGGAACCAGCATGAACGATGCAATGTTTGTGGTGCAGAACTGCCAGATAATGACGCTGTGGAGCAGCACAGGTAAGCCAAGTTTTCTTTTGAGTAACTGCTTGCTAATTGTTTTGGTCTTGCAATTTATGGTTGATTTTAGCCTTTCAGCACTGCTGAAATGTTTCAGTAAATCACACTATTTAATGGTGTATGCAGGATTACTTAGTGTGCATAATGTGCAGCTGAAAGTGAAAGTCACAAATCATATAGCCTCATACCCTTTTATATTAGGAACATGATTGTTTTCCCAGTTTTAATCACCTGTTTCTGGCTTTAGAATAAAATTGCAGTACATCTTTTGAATCCTTGGTTCATGGTGAAACCACCCATTTAGTATGTCAGTGATTCTAAAAATTAACAAAATAACCGATTCACACATCAGTTATATTTGAGTAAGTGACAGTCTTTGGTGGACACAAACCTTAGTTCTGTGTGGTTGGCAGCTCAGGCCCTGCCTAGGTGATGGCTTTAGTGGTGCTGTCGTAATGTTGTCTAAGACAATTAGTCACACCTTACAAGATGTGGGCAGCACCTAGCACCTATCACACACACTTACCAAACAGATACCCCTTCATGCTGGACCCAGCTCCCCTCCTTTCCCCCCATAACTGTAAAAAAAAAAAAAAAAAGGGGGGGGGGGGTATTTTTAGTTTTAAAAAGGTAGTTCTAGAGCAGGGGAGTAGCAGTAAACCAGCACAACCATTTTCCATTCAGTGCATAAAAACAGATGTTAAGGCCTGAACATATCTCTCCAGGTACTGAAACGTACCTGTAGACATTTTCAAAATTCTCCACGCATTTGGTATAGTATACATGTTGCAACTGTGTTCATCTCTGTGTCTGTCAAACGTTTATCAACCTTGTGGAATGTACTTGCATCATTTTCTTTGTGTATTTTGTGTTTTTGTGACTGGAGGCCTTTTCTTACATTGAAGGCCACCTTCTCACCTTGTAATGTTTGTTTAAATCAATAGGAATGCACAGTGGTTAAAGTTCACTTGAGGATTTGAACCCTATCACCCATCTCCTCATGTTTGAGCTAGTATGCATGGCTCAAAGCTGGACTGATTCAGTCCAAGCTAATCAGTCTCTAAATCTGTCTCCCTGTTGTCTTTAGAAAGTACTGAATATTACAGAATAGCTTTTACCCAAAAGAGAGGTGTCCTTGTTTGCAGCCTTACACCACATTATTGTGTAGTGTTTTATAGTGATTTTTGTAGTGTGTAGTGTTTTTATGATGTTGGGAGTTACCTCTAAATGTAAAAATGTGCGTGGCCTTGATTTTGAATGCTTAGTATTACTTGATTTTTAAAATAATCTACTTGAACTGACACTATGCATCATTTAGAAACTGCATCTGTAGAAGTGAATTTTGATCCGCTTATGATCAATTACTCCCAAACAGGCTTTAAAAAAGGCTTTTAAATGCTGGGTAAGATGTAGTTATGTAGTGTTACTGTGTTAGAGGACAGGCTACACTAGTGTCTGTCTTGAGAAAGGTCTGGTGTGTGAAATGGTTGCCTGTGTTTCAAGAGGAATTTCATCAATTCGCTCAAGCTGGGAAATCTTGTATCAAAGGAGATTTCCAAACTGTTTCATGCATTGATCTTCCTGCTTCACCCCATAGCATACTAATGGGTTAATTTAGACTGGTTGATACACCGACATGACACTGTTTAATATTGTACACGCTGTCCTGACAGCCCCCTGAAGTGTACAAATCAAACATTGCATCATCTGCTGTCTGCTTTGCCATCCGCACATGAAAGGTCTGCTGTACTACCCTGAGATGTCTGATAATTCGCACGCTCCTCGTGTCCTCACAAATTCCACCGAGGGTCATTTGATAGCATATCAAGTCCATGCCTTTTCTGTGTATAGCCTGTCAAGGTGCTGATTCATTTGATGCACAAGATGTTTTATTTCAGACAAGCGGAGTCATGTTCCCTCTGACTAATTACACATAATTTCCCCACAGCCACCGTGTCAGGGTCACCGCTGTCTCTCCAATAAATGCTTTAAAAAAAAGTTGGCAGAGTTCATTTAGTGCAGGCAGGTCAAGTCAAACATGAGTGTAATTGTTGCCAGATGCAGCACATGTCATTTGTGTGAGGTGTCTGTGTGTCTAGGTTAAAATGAATGCACCAGAAAGTACCCGCTTCCTGTATAAATGTAGTCTCTGCACTCTTTCATTCTTTTGTTCTCTGGATTTCATGATTAACAGCACCCAATATCATTTAATTCATTGTATATTAGCTGCATAAGTGATGTGTGAGGAGTCACCTGTGGGATACAGGCACAAGAAATAATAGGGCTCAGGTTCAAAACTTTAATTTTGCTTTCCTATCACAAAGTATTAAAAACTTGCAAGGAGATTGTAATTTTTTTGATCAAATAACTCATCAAATCTATATTTTGCTCACTTATGCTATGTGGGGAAAAGGTCTTGTATGGCAGCATATGTTTAGAAGTGTTGGCTTCTATAAAGGTAGCTATTAAAGATGTATAGTTTTAAAAATTGTGATAAACCGTGTGTACTGTATTAGCATTAATGCTGAAAATGTTCAAATAATATACAACCACATGTTGAAGTAAACCGTGCTAAATTAAGTGAATGTAAATGAAGGCACCTCAGGTTTTATTTACTCAATCTGAGTGATCCCTGTCTGACCACAACAACTTTTCCCCTCCATCTCTCTTCCAGCAATCCACCTCCCTACTGACAAGCCCTTGATTTATTTCTTGAAGGAAGCTCAGGGTGAGCATTGTTGCGGCTTCAGGGAGACAGGATTACAGCAATATTTTAGTAACCCTTGCACTGAGAAAATAATCAACACAGGAAGGGTGAGTGAATGATTATTGGGAAAATAAATGCATGATGTAGGGGGCCAATTCTGTAGAGGCGGGGGAAAGGAAAAAACCCTGTTTGCTGCTTGGTATTCCAAACACAGCATCCAATTCATGGGAACTAGCCTTGGGTTTATCTCTTTCACTTAATCGTCCATTCTCATGCAAATGGCTGACCCTTGCTGTAATGTACATCACATAAGTGAAAAAAGAGCCTATTTTAAAGGAGAGCTTTTCCAGCATATAGCTGTTAAACATTACTGAAAACCATCAATGCTTTCACTCTTTTCATAGTGCAGTCTGGGTTTTTTTTTTGTTTTTTTTTTGTTTTTTTTTTGAAGGGAGAGCATGAATGAGACAAAGCAATGAATCCCTGCCCATCCTTTCTGTTTTTGCTCATATTATTATTATTTTGTTACTGATGTAAATATTGGGGTGGGGTGTGTGAATAGGGGAAATGATCACCCCTGCATTAACCTCCGCACGCGCGCACACTCATGTGTTCATTGCTTTTCACACACATTCCCCTCAGCAGCAGCCAGCGCTCACTCTTCCATTTCCTCTCCTTTTGTGGCAAAGGGGGACGGTGGGCACTCTAATACCCCGGGCCCCAGGTGTTTAAACAGCCAACCGAGGGCCCTTATCTGTGCATATCAGAGAGGCACAGATAACCCTTGGCACTCCTCCTCAGTAAACCAAGAACAGATTGAGCCCAGATAGTGGCCCATAGTGTTTGTTGCAGGTGATAACGATGTATGCACACAACATACACACATACAGTAAACCCTGCCCACAGAGGTGAGGCCAGTAGAAGGTATACACGTTGTTTTCCTACACATTGACACTTGTGTGCTTTGGCCACTGTCAACCATTAACCGCTTTTTTACGTATGCACTCACTTCATGAGTAGCTGGGTTGTTGGGTTCACATGGCCGTCATGATGTGCGAGTGTCTTTGGACAGAGTACAACAAAAGGGTCTTAGATGCTGCTTGGAAATCTCTATTTGCATGGGATTTCAATACAGAAATCCCAGCTTGTCTCTTGGGAAGTAAAGCCAATATTTTACTTTCTCTGATGTGTTGCCGTTTTGTGAATAATCTCTCCACTATGGAGATATAAACGCTTAAAAAGAAGTTGTACTGCACAAATGCTTGATTGACTGGGGTCTCATCCTTTCACAGTCAGCTGGGGATGGGGGGAAAAAATTGGTGGGGGGGGGGGGTTCCACTTCCTCTTGTCTACTCAGTTCCAGGCTCTACCCTCTTTTCCTGAATTGCATTCTATAGCTGTGCTCCATTTGGCTGCGCAGGCATGCTGCTTACTGGCAAGGGTGAGGAAACGCTCTTAAATGGCGTGCAGGTGGCACATAAGGTTAGTGACGCTAATCTTCATCAGCTGATAAACAGTGGATGGTAATTTGATAGCAGTTCATGTTGAGGATACATCACAGGATGAACCAGATATCAATCCAAATAATGCCATCATAGCAGCTCTATAAGTTTCTGCACTTATCATACATCCCTTCACGTTAAGCAGCACAGTGTCTCTGCAGTGATTTACAATCAGAAGTTATGGGTTACTGGAAAGATATAGAGCCCACATTTTTGGACCACAAACTGAAAGCAATGGCAAGGTAAAGGTTATGACCTTTATGAGTGGATTCAATGTTACCAAACTATGTACAGCATATAAACTACACTATGTTTATCATCCTCGATTCAGGTCAAGCCATGTGGCTCATGCTGTTTTTGTGCTGAATTTAAATGGGGTGGAAACCACACCCATTGCCTGTGTTGGTCAGGCCCTTGGAGGGCACCCTGTGGCTCTGTTTAACTATATAGATTTTCAGTAGGCAAATTAATGCTCCAAAAACCTGAAAGGATATTTTTGTGACAGTTACTGTATGTTTTTCATTAAGCAAAAGTTATTTTTGATCTGATAGAGGCTGCCATAAAATAGATGATTTGGTGAGTTACTCGAGAGGGCTAGCAATTTAAATAAAAGGAAAAGCCTGTCAAAAATTCAGCTGTGGAAAAACATTTCTCCGATTTGTAGTCTGTGTTTTTCTGTTTGGACCCGGTATGAACTGAATGGATTTTGATGGTGCTGCTCTTGGTTTGAAAACACTGTTAGGATGTCAGTCAAACAAACGATAGCCGCACCAATTTAGTGACCACAGTAGTTACTGCTGTCATCCAGCAGCACAGATGTCCAGCTGTGAAACACTCATCAGAAGCAACACACTCTGTGTGACAAGTACTGTAGCAGCAACTTTTCTTTGTCTATTCCTTTTTTCTGTTTACCTTTTTATCACATATGGAAGCCTGTCTTATTTAGTAGCTAAATCAGTGGTTCAGAGATGGCAAAAACTGTTGAGGCTCTACGTAACTTTAATTTTGTCCTAATGAAGGTTAGTGTTTCACACTAAAAAAGAAAAATTGCCGGCAGTCTTTATGAATGATGGACACTTCTGTGTGTGTATGTCTGAAGGTTGTCAGATTTTGCTTTGTTGCTTCAGTCTTGCTCTCTGAATAGTGTATATCAACTTTAGTCTGGTATAGGAAAAACAAAACAAAAGCTCAAATTAAAACTAAAGCTGCAGCAAGTTTATGATCCTAACCTGTAAAAGTGTATCCAAGCATTTTCCTGCTTCCTAAAAGCACCCTCAGAACAAAGAGTCTATTACATGGCAGTGGATTACCCTCTATTTGAAATCACTCAGTGAGCTAACTCTCCCTGGCTTGCACTCAGAAGTACAGTACATGTTGGTGTAATAATCCAATAGCACAAAAAGCCTCACTCACCAAAAACACCTCTTCAAGAAATACCTCAGCCACAGAGGGTGGCAGAAGGCTTATCCAAGTCTGGCTGCCACATTGTCTCTTTTCATCCCCACACAGGTGCTTTTTGCTCTTATTGGAGGTGCAGTTTTTGTTTATGCCCCTGAGGAACTAGCGCTTTGACCGGGCCCATGGTGATAGCCGCAGCTGAGGCAGCTGCTGGCCGAGGCCCAATTATAGACAGGCTTTAAAAGGCTCTGGTTGAACCGTAAAGATTTACACCACCATCGCTCTGATCTCAGATCTGGGCTCTGTCCTCACTGTCAGGATAGGGAGATGTATCGATTAAAGACTTAACACAAGGCTACATCATGTGGAATGGGCTGCACACACACACACGCCCATAAGACAAACATCTTAGAAAACATCAAGCATTTTATCGTTATGCAGTGTTGCATTGATGTCAGGTGGCGAGTCACCTGCTTACATCTGGTGAAGCTGCTTTTTTTGGAGGGGGAGGGAGGGAGGAAAAAAACCATGAGAGAGTGTGTGTGTGTGGGGGGGGGCAACATCAGTGGCTGTGGCAATGGAGGAAGGTGATCTAATCAGCTTGCTGATTAGATCACCTTCCTCCCTGAAATAAGATTGGAGGGAGGTGCTTGTGCAATAAAAGTTAGCAGCTTGACTTGGTGCAGCCAGCTGCCTCTGTGTGGCTAGCAGCACCCAGGCAGACGAGGTCTTTGGGGATACGGTCTGGCAGAAGTTGCTATGAAACAAACACACTAAGGCCCCTATCTTTTGTCCCTGTGGGGGCCTTGTGGTCTGGAGGGAAGGATAAAAATAACTTACTGTACTGGATGTTGGCCTTGTGTGTTTTGTGTGAATGTGTACATTTATTTTGTTTTATTACATAGCGGCAAGGTCACTGTGTGGAGAGGCTCATCGGGATCCCCCAGCCAGCTCTTTCACAACTGATACTAATTACGGTTAGTTATCAGGTGACATGCAAATGTGTTATTGGCCTTAACTTCCTGATATGTATCTCTGCTCCCAGAAGCTGCTATGAGTGTTGGCAGGCAGAGAGATTGTGCTACGGTTCCTCTGTGAATACTGTGTGAGAATGTCGGCAAGGAGAATGCTTTTATAGCATTTTCCTTACTTTTTAAACCTGTATTAGAAGTAGGAAGCCTTCTCTTGGCAGACGTTCTTACTCTATTAAGGTGCATGCATCATTGTCAACTTTTCCCATTAAAAAAGAAAAAGCCAATAGAATTAGAATGATAAAGCTGAGTGGGTTTTTAGTTCTAGTTCATAGGACCCTGCCTCTGTTCCCTGGACCTGAACGCTCTGGGTTCTAATCCCATCGATATCCTATTAGCATCCCCTCTCCAGGACCCCGCCACATGAAAGAAGATGTGTCGGTTCCCCCTCTCTGATTCTATCCCTCTAGCAGACTGTAGGGAGGACAGCTGCAATGAGCAAATGCACTGGAGCCAAAGGGCCAATCCAAATGTGCTCACAAATGTCCTGTGTGTATGTGTGTGTGTGAAAATGCTGCCACCGCCGCGTTGCCTCAGAGGCCCCCTAGCCTCCCTGGGAAGTATCAAACCAGAGTCCTCCGTGGGTTTCCAGCAAGAGAGCTTCTAATTAGCCTCTTTGTTGCCACTTGAATGGTTTGCCAGAGATTGGCAAGGGGCCCCAGTGGAGTGATACCAGTACGCTAAGAAGCTGGTCATAAAAATTACCCTCCATTCTCTCCATCGTCACCTGTCACAAAGGAGCTCTCAGGTAGGGAAACAGAGGCCAGAGCAGCACCATGTGAGCTTTTAATCCACCTCTTCAGAGGCAGAGGAACCACATTTGTGCAGCAGGTGAATCCTAAGCCCTGCTAGTGATCTGCTCATAAGATCAAGATCAACATATGCATGAAAAATAAAACCGCTGATATAGCTTCTAATAATTAATGTTGGCGCTAATGTAAGCATAGAGAAGCTAATGATGCTGCTGTTAAATTGCTACAAATAAATTTACTTAAGCAGTCAAATCAAATGTCTAATTAAATTAAAATAACTATTTGTGAGTCAAATATGTTCATGACCAGTGAAAGCAAAACAGGCAACTGCTCTTTATGTGAAATACAGTAAGAATGATTGACATGCTGACCAGTTAATTTCATGCATCAGTTATTTTCTTAATGCTGTATGTATCAGTACAACATTTATAACAGAATTACTAAATTCTACATTTTTGGTTAATTTTAATGAAAGATTTCAGAGTGTACATCGTCTGATTGTGCTAATTATAACAACTACCATAATTTACTGGCCAAAAGCACCTTGTTAGTTATTCATTCATTATTAGAATATATTTTCAGTGGAGTTTTACATTTGTTTTGGCTGTCACCCAAAATGCCACATCTACCTTAGCACGGTGAAGTTAGTCCCTTCAGTTTTGTGATTGTCTGCTGCATGAGGATTTGATGATTTACACAGATGGAATGAACAGTGTGCAAAATGTGTGCCACATTGGTCACATGGCACACACACACATTAAT
>NW_018127918.1:3993771-4042828 GCF_001952655.1 Monopterus albus
CTTTCCCTGGTTGGTCAGTAAATTTAGTTAGACCCTGGAGTGTAGGTTACAAGGGTTAAGATTCAAAGGAATCAAGGTTTTGTTGCCAAAGATAAATGCCATTGTGATATCACAAAATAGCCTATCTGCCAGTCACCCTGATCAAATGCTCTCAGACCTATTCTTGTCTCATCTGACATGCTGCATGGTGAGCATTGTGGCAGGAGTGCAATGCATCTCAAGGCGACTTGGAGCTTTAGCGCAGACTGACATGTTTTAAGCTCCGCTGTAATCCAGGAGGGATCAGTTGGGTAAATCACGACGTAAAGCTTAAAACCATAATTGATTTATGTATTTGCTGACCGAAGACGTCCAGAGAGATTACCAGAGGGGGGGAGAGTTGATGGATAGGCCAGCCCCCTCACACAGGCTTCATGTGAGGTGATGTTGAATTGAATTGAAATGATTTGTGTGCTTGAAGAGCAAGAATGTCTGAAAACAGAACATGAGAATGCGCTTACAAATCAACTGTTTATGGAAACTGATATAATAGCTGATATTTAGAGTTTATCAAAATGTTGCAATTCAGATTAAAGGTTTTCCGTAGACAAACAGTGCAGTATTGATCATTTCTATAAGATGATTAATAAGACTGCATTAAAGTAGATTTGCCTCTTGTATGATCATGGCCTAAATCTTGCACAAAAATGAATGAACAGTGCCATTTTTGTAAGAAAATAAGCAACAATCAGAGTGACAATATTTTTTCCAACTTAGCCCAGGGCGGTAGCTGGAAACAGATTCACATTTGTCTGTTTATTGTAATTATTTAGTTATATTTTCTTTGGTGCCGGGCGTGTAATTTTCACAGAAAATACAAGTTAAATAAATTTATTTTAATTTTTTTTTTTTTTTTTTTTTTTTATTAGTCCACCCTTAATTGACATTTTTCAGAGCACCACTGATGATCTCTTTGATAATGAACGTGATTTAATTGATCAAATGTTTCCTGCCATTATCAGCCCATGAATTTCTCTCTGACACATTATGAATCCTCTATTTCTTGTTTACTGCCCAACTGTCAGATGTCTCCAAGGTCTCTCTTGACCGCTTCCAGATTGTTTTGTGTTTGTCTGTTTGTCCCTGGGCCCCGAAAGGCGAGAGTGGGATAGTAAAAGAAGGGGGGAAAAAAGCCATTCCATTTCCTGGACTGATCACTGAAGCGGGTGACTCTGACATGTCATGATTCAAACAGCATCATTTCTGCCACTCCTGTCTCGCCGCTGACCTTACAAATGATGTTGTAGGCTCCCGCCATATGCCATTAAGCATGGTGTAAAACAGGAAGGGGTTTTATCCCCCTCATATGTGCAACAGCATCCAGTTTTCACTCCCTGCTTTCACCTTTTGGAAAAGAAGAGCAAATTACAGCAGAGGTTTTCTGTCTGATGGTTTGCTTCATGTACTGTGTTTTTCCCCCCTCGCTCTCTCTTCTTCCTTCGCTGCTTGTGTTTTATTGCCTCCTGTGAGTGTTGGTCTGAGGCAAGGAGCTGAAGCTTCTCTAACAGGTGTTTGGGTGCTTATCACCCACGTCTGTGCCCTTATCTCTGGCCCTCAGCTTCCTGCATCCTCTCCCTTGCATGCCTCAAAGTGGGGATATATTTCACTTAGCCTCTGACCTGAAACCTTCCTCTCTCTCTCTCTCTCTCTCCTGGGTCTTTACCACCTTCTCTTTCTCAGTCCCCACCTCAAAAGAAAACGTCTATTTTATTTGTTGATGATTTTCCTGATTCATGTATTAATGGTTTAGTCTGTAGGGACACCCATAAATTAAAAAAACTGTCAGAGTTGTCAGTTAATTTCTTTGTTGACCTAAGTAATTAATAAATCAACATAATTGACAAAGTTCCACGTGAATTGTTTAGGTCTTCTAAAATCAAGTGTTATCTTCCAAATGACAGATTGAGGAAAGACGAAGAGTTGAACTAGAGTGGAAATGTTTAAATGGCTTCAGCAAAGAGTGAGCTTTGATGGTGTTTGGAGCAGTGAGCTTGATCCAGCATTTTGTCAGGGTGATTGGTCTCAGGCTTTAGCCCCACCTTCACATTCCCTCTATCCTTCCCTATTCCCAAGTCTCACACAGGGACAAAGGCTAAAGTGTCTGTGGGATGGGGTTGTGATGCTGGTTTGGAGGGGGTTGACCCCCTCTGGGGACCTGACAGGGGCCCTTCTTTTTTTTTTTTTTTTTTTTTTTTTAATCCCCCTTTTGGGGGGGCAAGGGATAGAGCCCACAGCCTAACACCCATGAGAGAGTCTATTGTGAGCAGTGGGCTCTGTTACAGTAGGGTGGATGCAGGGGTCCCAGGCCCAGACAAACGCCTGGGTCAGCCAGGCCTCTGTTATTTACAGTAGGTCCTTTCATTGGCCGAGTGAAATGGGAGCCCTGTTTGGAAGTGGAGGTGTGTTGGGGGGCCTCCACTGTTTGTGCTCAGCCAGGCCTCCACTATAGGTCAAAGTGCACAGGGGGTGGGGCCACAGAGGTTACAGATCTGACTTTTGTCTATGTGTTGGGGGGCCTGCATATATGAGAGAAGAAAGGTGTGTGTTGTGGAGCTGAAGGATTTGAGGGGGCAAAAAACAGATCCTAATTTTTTCTGACCAACACCGTAATTTATGTTTTTTTCCATACATTTCCTATAACTTAGACTCTATCCCAGTGTTTAGGGCACATTATAGGCCCACAAGCTGCTAAAGGAATTAGAGGCTTATCTTGTTTCTACACAAAATTTCTTGATTCAGTCACTTGGTGTTAAGGCCCCCCCCATTTTTTTAAACTAGTGAATAAAAAAGGCAACTTAAACTTAGCTAGTTTCCTCTTAATTTTACATAATAAAGTAAATAGGTGATGAATGAAATAAGTGCTTAACATAGGATGTATGTATGTTTAAATTACAATATTTAGCAGGTACATTTTTCCAAAGCAACATACAAAAACATTAGAATAAAATCAGCTAATATAAGAATGAATGTTCATTTACTGTTCGTCGTCTTTATTATTTTTATCTACGTTTCTTGGTATTTGTTTACCTTTTTTATGCTTCCAGACTTCCCCAGGTAGGCTAATCCTGTGTTTCATGTCACAAATCTAAGAACTGTAGAGAATTCCTTCAGGTAAAGTCTGCAGAAATGCTGACTTATAGAAAGTGAGCGTAAGGCTCAAAATGATAACGAGAAAGCTTTCATAGACTTGGCGACTTCGCAGTGGGACAGCCCTGAGTCTGTGAGTGTGGACACTGGGATTGGGGGGATGTCCACTCTCACTCTGTTGTGCATATTTTTAATTGAGCAGTAGAGTTTCTGCTTAAAAGTCTGATTTATTTTACATCAGTCGATCAGGCTTGAATAAGGATTAAAACCAAAAAGTAAAGCTCAAAGGCAGGAGTGTAAAAACTCGGTAGGTGTTTTTTTTGTAGCTTATTGCCAGAGTGTTGCTCAGAAAAAGTGAAAATGAAACACCATCCCAAATAAGAGCATATTCACTTCATTTGTCCAGAAGTGATTGAGTGAGTTCCATAAATATAAGTTGTATGCTGTGGAAGGTCAAAGAAACACACACAGTAAAAGGAAAACAAAAAGATCGACAACAACTTGCTGTAACCTATTGCTTCAAATTCAGTTACTGTAGGCTACCTCCTT
This sequence comes from Monopterus albus, assembly GCF_001952655.1. Taxonomy (NCBI): domain Eukaryota; kingdom Metazoa; phylum Chordata; class Actinopteri; order Synbranchiformes; family Synbranchidae; genus Monopterus; species Monopterus albus. The sequence goes on from NW_018127918.1 coordinate 3,997,447, forward strand.
TCTTAATGCTTTGTAATAATCCCCATTTTCTGACAAAGCCACAACCAAAAAGGTCTCAAAGCAAACTGGAGTTAAGAAGGGAAAGAAACTCATTTCACCCCTACAATGAAACTGTTGCTGTCAAGCACATTTATGAAGTTTAATCCTACACGATCCATTACCAACCCTTTCATTAAAAAATGGGAAGTTGCCAGGAGCTAGCATAGCACGAGAAAGAGTACCGGTACCATCTGTGCACAACACTCGAGCATAATCTTGCACTAATCTTAGTGTTCTCCTTCCATATTAGGAAGCAAGGATGGAGGGAAAAGCCAAACAAAGACGTACAATAAGGACAGCAGTCTCTCATGCATTCTTTTGCCGGAACAGATTTTATTATTTCTACTTAGACAAAGACACGAGGGGTTAAAGGTCAGCAGGCGAGAACTTTACAGATGAAGCGGGATGTGGTGGGGGTGTGTAGGGGCTTGATGTGAACCCCCCCACCCCCCCCCCCCCCCCCCCCCCCCCAAGACTCCTGTCAAACTCTAGTGGTCAGCCCTTCGGCCAAACCCACCAATACGCAGAAGCAGCAGAGCGTTTGAATCTGGCTGAAGCTGCCACCTCTGACCAATCAGGAGATGTAGAGAAAGGCTCTTTCCAAAATGTAGAAAGCGCAGAATTGACTTGTTCTATTTCTGGCCTTTTGTTCAGAGTGTTAGTCCATGGAAGAACATAACTAAGTACGTTTACACAAGTACAGTTTTAATGAACTTGTACTACTTGAGCATTTCTTGAAAATGCTCTTTTATTCCACTACACTATTATGACATCTGTAGTGACTGTGATATTTACAGCTTCATAAAGATGATCAGCTGATTGAAGTCTGATGCAAGGCTACTGACAGAACAACCTAGCAATGTTAATTGTATATATGCATGTATATATAGGGCTGTCAGTTTTCATTCAAATTTTGAGCATTCATTAGAATGTGGTAAAAAAAGAAATAAAAATTCAAAGAGTAATGACCTGTTTGAATGTACTCTGTCAATAAGCACAGCGGGCCATCTGTAATTTGCCTTGTGGTCCAGCAGAGGATGTTCTTAAAATTCACCATCAGCTTGACCAGTTACAGTTCTACTGGCCTTTCATTAAGGTAAGCTAGCAACATTATCTTTGCAAGGGCTGAATGCGGGATAGTAGGGATGAAAAGTTGTGCTGATCAGACAGTAATGACCCCAGAGAGGTGTCAAGGTAAAATCTGAAGGCTTGCCTGCAATGTCACTACCCAGGTGAGGCGCTGAAGTTAATGTTGCTAAAGATGAGTGGAGCAGCGTCCGTTCTACAGCCTGGCCTGACTGTCCGAACCCTACATGATATTTTAACTAAGCTATCCTGGCACAGCGCATAAATCAGCCAATGGCAGCAAGAGGTACTGACTTATATACTGTATGCCGGGGGAGTCGGTCCTATTATGTGAGTTAGATTGAATGAATTACGTGTCAGTTCGAACAGCGATTTTTGGAAAAAGTGACAGCCTCAACATGCATTCATAAAAATAATTCAATACTGACAAGGCCTATTTTGTTTGTTCATGTACTTTTGCTTTTAAAACATATTTTGCTGAGAGTTTCAGCTAAAACTTGTGTTTTTGTACATCCTCATAATATGGCCACAATACATGGCCATATTATGAAGGCCGGTATTTTTCTCTAAATATCAGTCTGACCTCAGTTTGTTGACCAGTCGGAATTTTTGCCGGACTTCTCGTGAAGTTTTGACATTATCTTCACAGTGAATAGTCAAAACTGTAATGGCCAGTCTTTCCATTTAATTGCGATAGCCAGAAGCATGGTGGTTGAGCCTGTACAAGCAGTCAGAGGTCAGTGGACATGGTACAGCGTTCACATGGCCCCGAGGTCTTGACCCCCACCTCTGTTGGCCATATTCACCCTCCTCCTCCCAACAAGGACCGAAGCCCTTTGAGCCGAGCCCTCAACCCCCTGCAGAGTGCGCCCCTTCAGCACATTAATAGTGGCACTGGAACTAATTGCCCAACCTTAGATGTGCTTGAGACCCACATTGCTTCAGCTGCCAGCATGCCACAAACCCCCCCAACACTCCACCCCAAACAGAAGAAAACCTTCAAAAGAAGAATCGCAAAATTGCTGGTTTCTCTGCCCAGTTCTTTGGTAAAACAAGGCTCTTCTCTTCAAAAGGCTTCATTTAATTCTTTGTGGTACTGTAAATGTGCATCTATTCAAGCTTGTTTTGAAAACATCAGCTTCTATTCTCACGCTGTGCTCACAATTTTTGTCTTGCCATTCAGCGATGGCTTGGTTTAGCCTCTATTCCTGTGAGACGACTGACAAGTAACCACTATGTACCTTGTGCCTTGGCGAGACCTTCCTACATGTCATCCAACGCCATTTTGTTGCTCACCCTGTCAGGCATGATAAAGCACCAAATCACCCTTTTGCATTCAGCACACGTATCGGTAATCCTTCCGATCATCCTAAAATATTTTCTTTCAGGCGTGTGCTTTGAACTGTGAATTGCAGTACGGGTGTAAAGTGGTGTCTAGCACCAGACTGTTGCTGTTCACACTGTCATGTCTGCTGTCTCCTCTGCTGCATTCAGCTTCACCTGAGTTCAAAGAGATGCTGAAAGAGAGTGAAACAGCCTGAGAGACAGTTTATGATTTTATTGGGCAAGAGGAAGCATTGTTGGGAATGTGCTGGACTGTTATCTGTGTTCTTTCACGTCAAAATGTGGTTGTCTGCTATTTTGTGGAAGCGTGTGTCTGTATAATGCACACGGCTTTAAGTTGTAATGTTCCTTACTGGTGCGGAAATGGGTGCCGCTTTATTGTAATGTTCACTCAGTGATGCCTTTTTTTAAGGTCTAAATCAAAACTTCTTCAGTATGTCTGGTTAAGATTAACCACACACAGGTCAAATTCTTTATATTTGAGTTGATACGAATGCATGGTTGTCAGATGGCAAAATCAGTATGAGTAAAAATGCAGGTACAAAGAGAGGAACATCCTGGCAGCCATTTTTCTTTTATCTTCATGATGGCATTGAAAATTAATAATTTTTTGAATAATTGTTGAATACTTCCCAGCAAATATCAAATAGTATTTTAGCTGGAAATGCCTATCTATACCTTGGCATTTAGAAGGAGCTGATACTTTATCATGCATGCTTTGACTGAGCCAAGGTACTGCTCCTGTACCATCACACTGCATACAGAGACTTAAAAATTGATCCATGGGTCCTTTTGATTGAGTACAATATAAAAAAATAACTAAATTCCCCAAACTCCCTGATGTCCCTTTAATGTCATACCTACCCTCTGGTAGAGAATCTGCTGTCACATGTATTTCAAGCATTTTAGTCAAGACTCCATCCTTGATATATACTGTAGACATTCAGCGTTTTGATTGAGAGCCCAAATTATATAGTAGGAGCACATGATGAGGGCAGGAAGGTCAGAGAATAGCCATGTTGTGACATCCCCAGCTAGCAATATCTTTCTCCCTGAAAGACTCAAAACCTCTTTGCTTTTCTAGGACAGCATTTGCCCTCTGAGACTCATCAGCTCTCCCTGCTCTCTTCATTTTTTGGCATCTCATACTTCAGTTACCACGTTTGCATGTTGCCGAATAATCCATCAGATGACAAAAATCTTCTTGCTTCACTACAGCAGCAGTGCGTTTGCTAGCTGGTCAGATAATCCTCCATGGAAACGTAGCTGCTGACAGATCTGCGCATGGCTATCAAGAATTACAGTCATAATAAGAAAGAATGATCTTTATCCTCTTGTAGCAGCAATACAGTGATGGAGCGCTGTACAGTTAATATGTGGTTAACATTCTGGGTATGATGTGTCAGCTCTAATCCCATGACCATGTACTTCAAATCACCAAGCACCACATCTTTTGTTTTTGCTAGTGTGTAGTAATTCTAAGTGCTGCGTAAACTGTTCTTCACGCTGACACGTAGCAATCTGAATTGTCATTCAGTGCTGGTTGACCTAATGATCAGTCTTCACTATTCAGAGTGGCTTGACATCATAATCATGCTCAACTGCCATACAGTTTGCACTGTACTAAGCAGGTTTCTCATCCTCATTCAGTCCCAGGTTTATTCTTCACCACATAGATTTTTGCTAGAACAGGAACCTTTTTCTGGATGTTTGTCCCGATACTGGGAGTGATCTCAGGGCTATTTGAGCTTTAGCTCTGAGAAGAAACATTTTTAACAGCAAGCCTGCACTATAAACAGGGAATACGGAGTTTGAATAATGGGCATTTACCTGGCATGGGGAGTGTAAAATGTGTCAATGAATACATTATGGGAGATGTAGGATGTAATGTTGGTATGGTGCGTGGCCCTTAAAGGGGGAAAAAATCTGAGAGGGTACTAGCTGCAACCTGCAGGAAGGTGGGGTTGAACATCCAGCCCCACCAACATTCCCCCACCCTAACCCTCTTGAAAAAAGCATGGTGATGCAGTTGATGTGTGGCGGGACTGGATGTGAATGAGGGCGGGGCTGCATATGTGAACAGGCCTAGACATCCAACACCACCTTCCTGCAGCCCACAACCAGCACTGCTTGAAAAATGTTAGTCTTGCATCATCAGGAACCAGGAGAGATGGGGTACCTCCCAAGTTACTTATAAGCTCCATCATTTCCCTCATGAGATGCACCCATGGTGTACACAACAAGGATGTAGGTGAAGGGCTAGGCAGCGTGAACCGTAGGAGGCGGTGGCAAGGAAGAGAAGGGCACAGTTGTCTACTTTAGATATTAAAGCTACTGGTTATCAAAACTGATGGTTAATTATCTGTAGATTGACAAATTTACAAATTGTCCTAGCACAAGTTGTGGTACTTCTTTATGTCTAACTTAGTAATTTTTGTTAATATTTAATTTAAAGTCAATTCCTGTATGTTTATGATACTAATGCTTTCCTTGAACCATGGGTGCAAATGCTTGTATACATGTGTATATCTACAAATTTCATCAGCCTCTTTTAGTTTAGATTTCTTAATGTTTCAAAGGCATTTCTGCACTGACAAGAGCATGACCTTCTTCATGCTGTAAATGACAAATAATCTAAGAACATTTATTTTGGCATAAAGCAGAGAGAGTCAGAGTATGTTTGTGTCTGAACGCGGCTGACAACTTGAACTTGTGTCTCTTTGTAAGCAGTGTTTTGTAATTGTCCTAAAAAGAGAAGGTTCTGAAATATCTTTGAGTATGAGGCACTGAACTTGTGAATGATGTGCGTGGTAATCAGTGAAGAGTGGGAACAAAAGAAAAGAAAAAAGCACTTTAATGTGTGTTTAATTTAATGTTTCTCTGGTTTACACAGAAAGCGAAAAGGAGAGTAACATCAAGATCTCCACTCATGACTTCTGAAAAGAAAAACTTCTTTCATTTTATTATACCATTGCAAACCTCAGAAGCTGTTTCAAATGTTGAAAACAGGGCTCTTGAGTATGTGACAGAAGCTTGCCACCTTGTAGAAAGCCCTTCTTGCTGAAGGGGAGTGATTTACTATAAAGCATTACAGTGAAATTAATGAAATTAGTTGAACTCTTGCCACTCTAGTATAGCCTTAAACTGTGTTTTACTGTTTCACCAGCTTTGTCCTGCTGCAACAGTAAAACTTTCTTTTCAAATCTAAAGTGATAATTCTCATCTTCCTCAGGTCTGCCAATAGGGTCATAGGTTTATATTCGTTGGATAGGCTGTCTGTTTATCTGTCCAGCCCTTTTTTTTTCAGAGCAAGATATCTCAGTGACTTCCAGCCAGATTGCTGATGCAAGTCTTATAGTATTTGTCCATATTTCATCTGGTTGCAGGTCTTATGGTATTAAAATTACATAACTAAAATATTGTGTTAAACCTAAATATACTTAAGTGTAGAACCACGAACTGTGGGAATAGAAATGTTTGTATACAACTAGAAGCTTAATCTGATTTATCATTGCTGAACGATTGTTGGTGTAAGTATAACCTTTTTCTGTGATATAATGTCTCAAAAACGGTGAGACTGAGCAACTTTGACTCTTTATCATGAGCTGTGACAGCTTCTGGCAAGTTTAGTCTGGGTAAAGGTTGGCATCCACCTGTACCGTTAAGCACCTGTTGCTGTGATGTTTTTTTATGGTCTTTTCACCCATGATGGATATCGCTGCTTATGCTTAATACCCACATTTTATTTAGCATTAAGCAATGTTATCTCATAATACTGTTTTTCATACCTTAGTTTGGGAAATATAAAAATGTTAAACTGCTTTTTTATGCAACCAAATATATATATCCATGCAAATTTAAATGTTTCCCAAATAAAATATATCCTAAAGGTAAAAATGGTTAGAAATTAGTATCAGAAAGAATTCCTATGCATGTTTAACCTCTTTTGCATTAAATCAAATACAGAGAACAGAGAGGCACAAAAACACAAAATTGACATTTATTTCAAGGTAAACATCAATTTACTGTAAAGTAGATGTAGTGATCTAACAGTGTGATTTGGAAATACCCTCTGAATTCTCTTTGCAAAGGAAAGCAAACACTGACAATTGCATTTTTTTTGTTGTTGCAATGCTTTGAAGTGCAGTTGATGCAAATAACTGGATAAGTTTTAAGCTAATATGTAGCTTCATCATTTTGCATGATCATATTAATTGGTGAGCCATCGTGTTTTATTTTTTCCTTCTGCCATCTCCTAATTTGTTGATATGTGTAATTAATGAGATCAGCTCTTTTTCCATCTCGCCATCTCTGTTTAAAACAGCCAAGTCATTGATTTAACCAAAAACAAACATGAGGGCAGAACAGCAGCTCAGGAGAGCAAACAGGGCCTCAGTGACTCATGTGTATGGCTGAGCACATCCCTTTTCCAGCCCTACACCCCCTGAGGTTTTGGAGATCATTGGCTGCACCGCCGTGTCACTGTCACTGTCTAATCTCATTGGTAAGCCTGAGGCATGCCACAGCGTCCTGGCTGCCCACATCTGAGCAAACACCGTCAGAGAGAAAGACACCAACCTTTCAGTGAGGTGACAGAGGAATGATGAGCAAAGGAGGGGAGCATTAGCAAGGGGAAATATACAGTGCAGTCACCAGCACCTGTCTTGATATTCATCTCAGCAATGTAGGAACAGAATCCTCTGTCCACCTACAAGTGATACCAGTGATTGGCTATAGGCAAGAGCAGCACAGTACACCAACATAGAGGCTGTCTCTATGGGTAGATACAGTAGGAGAAAAAATGTTGATTACTGAGAAAATACACTAGTCGACTCAGATATGCAAGGTAATCTTTAGCTCAGGTTTACTATCCAGGTAGCACGAGACCCTTGTGAGAAACATGCATGTTTTATCACATAGTTTCCCTAATATTTTGCCGGTTGATTAAAATGAATTCAGTTTACATTAAGTAGTATGAATGTTTCCAAGGAGAAGCATGAGAGAAGAAAGACCTGCTTTAACCTCACAGGTAGGCCAGGATTTTTGTATGCAGACATAGCCACTGAATAAATCAATTATGGTGGACAGAAATGTTCTCTTATTCCGTTTTCTCCCTATTTTCTAACAAAGCTAATTAAAAATGGTTTGTTTTGTCTGACATGGCCAGTGCCAGTCACAGTGTTGACTTTGTTTGGAGGGCCGGGATGTTGCCAACAGGAATGGCTCCAGCAGAGACTATTGAAAAGAAGGCTCATTTCCACGCTACAAAATAACACCAGGGAACAGTCAAGGTTGTGTTTATTAAAACACATTAGAGAGGTGGACTCCCCGCCAAAAGCCCTGCTCAGCCAAATGCAACGCCCGCTTTGTAATCACACAGAGAGAAATGCGTCGGGCATCATTACAATGAAATGATAAGGTGGCTCAGCCTTTCTGGGGCCTGTGTGGAGTTAATCCTCCTTTGTAATCAATTCCTTTTGGTATCACTTTTAATAATAAAGCAGACTGGACTGAGAACATTACAGCATTTCATTTGACAAAGAAAGGTTTGAGTGTCGGTGCGCACGTGTTTGCTAGTGTCTGTGTAAGCAGCTACTTCCTGCAACAGTAACGCTGGCGTGTGGCATTTTAACTTATTCGGCATCTGATGAAATGAGCACAGACCTCAAAATGAGGAAGTGATAATGAAATGGGGGAACAAGAGCTGCTTCCAGCTCTGATACAGAATCACTCACATGAGCCTTTGTTATTCTTACAACATGGACTTTGTACATTGACTTTACTAGAGTGCACTGGGCATCTTACAAAAAACTGGGAGGGAGTTTGACACCAGATACATTTTTACTCGGTTGTAAAGCATAAATTGTTGCCTCAAAAGATTTTAGACTGTGATTAATGGATAATGGTGGTTAGCCACAACTTGAGCAGGAGCATCAGATGTAGGAACACATCTCTGATTAAAAATAAATATTCCACAAAAAAAAGCTAGTAAGTGAACAATGAGTTTAGAATATTTTTGTAGTTTATTTATCATCTCTATCAGTAACCCAAGTTTAATGCTCTGATCTGAGCGCATCACTTGACTTGGAATTAAGGTGAACAGTGAAATTATTACCCAAGCAGCCTGCTGAAAGCAACTGTCCCAGTTATAGACAGACTTTCTGATTTAACTTTAACCTACTGTACCAACTTTAAACTAGCGTATACATGTTTTGACATATTAGGTGTGCTCAGTTCAGCTTTAACTTTAATGTGGTTTAGATCATCTCGCTAAATATTTGAGTAGTTTACAATCATCATCACTCATGACCTCGCATCACTGTTTCTTCATCTGACTTTGTTTTAGCGATGTCACTGGGATGGCGAAAACTGGAAAAATAAGCAGTTTGATTATAAACTGTTTGCATAAATGTGAATGTATTTATAAATTAACTGAAGTGTGTGTGTGTATGTGTGTGTATGTGTGTGTAATGTGATCTGACTTTGTCTTATTGCTGCTTTCATTTCACCTGAATCAGAACACAGGGAAGGTGCAGGTGAAGAATCTGTAAAGGAGCAACAATTCTGAGCCTTTTACAGATTTATTCTTTTTTTTTTTCTTCAATTGATTGATACACTTGACTGCAAGAACAGCTGCCCTCACTGTACAGTACACTGCATGGAAATGTAGTTAGATTTGCTATACATGTAGTGTCACTGCCTCCCATTACTGGCCAAAGGACGGATTGATTTGACAGAGTTTCATACTGAATGGCGTCAAATATAATTAAGAGGCGAATTAAGAGGTGAATTGTGGGGTGGGGTCAGGTTGAACTCCTACCTAGCCAAAACTGGTCCAAACAAGACTTCGACACCACATGTCCCTTCTTCTCATCTTCTAAGAGTTGGAGTTAAGCCATCGCTCTGAGCTGATACACAAACCTTTTAAGAGGGTGAACATCATACGTGCACACACACACACACACACACACACACACACACACACACACACACAAACCCCCTTTAGAACTCGGCTGACATGTTTAGAATGGATGCCTTTGTCGATGTCATTGTCTCGCAGTCAAGCTTTGCGTTGTGTCCGTCTTGGACAAAGGTCATTCATCATGACAGCATAAAGCTCTGGCCATTAGGAGTTGATGAATGACCTGGCTTGCTGGTCAAGCCTTGACCTCCCTTCCTCCCTCCCTTGGAGGGGTAATGTACTAATTTTCTCAGGACTTAAGTCAAAGTTTAAAAAGTATTCAGCCCGCTGGACGTAGAAGGTGGAGCCAAAATATTCCAGTTGGTCCAGCTTTACTGTAGCTATTTGGCTGGCGTTACTCTGACACACACACACACACACACACACACACACACAGACCTACACATACGCACACACAGGATGCTTTCAGTCCTTATCTCTGCTGCTTTTAGGACAGCTGTTGAGTGCAAGCAGCTGACCTCTGACCCCTAGCACTACTAGGCTCCTTCCCTCCCACCACTACCAGTACAACCAGCCAGACAACCCCCACCCCACTATAAATTCCTTCCCCTTCCAGCTCTGCAACACTTTGTCTGGTGTTTGTCCAAATAAGAGTTCTAAAGCATACATTCCTTACTAATGAGAACATATCACACATTTTGGTGATTACATATTTTCAATTACTCAAAGAGAAACGGGCTGACTGAACTATATTTCTCTATGCTTTCTCTTTATGTGTACAGTTTTAAAGTAAAGCATATGTAAAAAGTTGGTGTCAGTCAGCCAGTAGTTGTACACATTCCTTTTTCTCACTTTTGTCTGAAACAGAGTATACAACAAAACTGAGAACACTGACTGTACAATATCACTAAAATGTTAAATGATTCAAAAATGTATCCTCTTACAAAAATTGCATTATTTTTGTTGAAATGAAGGGTATCCTTAAAATATGTCTCCTTAAAATACAGGGCCCAAAGTGCAAACTCAGTGCAAATAAAAGTGTTTACACATATAACCACTGCAACAAATGTGATTGCTTTTGTGACTTCCAGTTGAGGATAATTCCATAGACAAGTTTATAAGATAACCTCCAAACCCTTACGTCTTTCTTGGTTTTAACCTGGGTTGTGTCCAATGCATTGTGGCTCCACATAGTTTAGAGTTGCCTGAACAAGTAAGAAGCTGGGTTGTGAGATTTCATAAAGACAGGAGAAGGTACAAGAGCATCACAAGGGCACTGAACAGAAGCTGAAACACAGTTGCAGCAGTTGAGGTACTGTACAGCCACCACAGAAGGCGTAGTCGCTGTTCTTGAAAAATGATGCTATACACAATTTGCTGTTTATGCAGACTTACATTGAAAAAGGCATGTAAGCGCTTCTGATTTGGTACAAGGATTGTCTGCGTAAAGGGGCGTTTCAGTGACTGGTCAGACAATGTGAAGGGCATTGCATCAAGTCAGCCTCTACAGACAGGCTCCAAGAATTCATTGCAGATTAAGATTTTGTCAAAGAACAGGGGGAAGAAGCTTTATGAATACTGGCAACACATTGTTTTGTCAAATGGTCAGATTTGGTCAGAACAGAAATCTGAACACCTTTGAAGTGATTTGTGGAAGACAGATCAATAACAAGCAACTATGAAAATGGAAGTGTAATAATGGAGGGTGTACTGACTTTTGTTGCCATTGGTTCTTAAATATTGACAGGATAAGTAACATTTTATTCAAACACATCTTTTTTTAAGTAACTGGCTTCATTTTTCTTTAGCTTGACTAAAAACAGAGTTGTATCAAATGGACATGATTTATAATTACTTTCCATGTTACTGATTTTGACCTGGGGTGTAGCCTTCTCAGTTTGTTGTGTGCTGTATGTGAGTAGCTTGAGAGTTTTTTAAGGTCATGCATAAAACTGAAAAAGCAAGAAATGGTCTTTACTGTTCATGTGCACACACATACTCTTTCTCATTGACCATGTTTAAAACCATTTGTTCTCTGCTGAAGTTGGGGGAGGTTTTCGTTTCTGCCTAGAGGGCACTACTGCCTTCAGCTGAACACGCACGCGCGCACACACACACACACACACACACACACACACACACACACACACACAAAGATAACTGGACTGTACAGCAAAAGTGCCTCTGTTCATTGAAGTCAGGAGGTGTTAAAATCAACACTGCCAGAGCTTAGAGGAGGCCAGTGCTTGTTAATGCTGGAAGGTTGGTCAGGAGAGCAATTAAAATCTGCCTTCAATTGTACTTTTGATGGAACAAAGTACTATATGAGCACACTACAGTTGGTACTGAAGTGAACAATGAGTCCGGTGTTTAAAATACTCAAAGTTCAAGTACTTTAATTTTATCACATACCACCACAGACTGAAAGTAACTAGCTGGTGCACATTTGCCAAATTCTATAGCAATAAGATTAGGACCGCCAAGTGTATTGTCAGTTATTGTTTGAAAATGCTCTGCAAACCTTTTTTCTGTGTTCTGTAAATGGTAATGGAAATGGTCAAAAATAAGTCTTCATAAGTTAATTAACTTCATACATACTGTAGCTTCATTCTCACTTTTAAAGGACAATTTAAAACATTAAAAATTAATTATTTAATTTGTTCCAAGTGCATTTTCTTTCAGGAACCTTATCAATTTCACTGAGTGTATTGGAAGACAGAGTACATGATGTCTGTTTCTTCTTATATGATATTTCTTAAATAAGACAAATGGCAAATTTCTGCAGGAAAGTTTTATATTATTGTGATTGAAGACTAGTTACTGCACAACATCCAGATTTATCTGTGCTCATTCACACTTAATTGTCCTCCCCTCTCCCTTTGCAGTGAGAAAATTTGCCAAGTGCCAAATGAAATTGAAATCAATTTATGTGTTGAGCAGTGAGCAGGGGAAAAAGAGAGGCACTGAAAACTACACTTGACCGCTCTTGACAATGGCGCCTGCTCCCACCAAATTCACATTGATTAATTAATTAGAATCCCTTATTAGCAAATTGACTGTCTCAGCTGATTATCAAATTCAGTTTCTTTATTAGACACAGCTGCTGTGCTGCTGCCCTGATGCTCCATCTCTGCTCTCTATCTGAGCAGGCCACTCAGCCCACAACAGCACCTCTCCAACCATCTGAAGCGATCCTCTTTGACCTAACAGTCAGGCTGGATCCAGTGATGACGATTTCTCTGCCAGCATGTAAAATCTTGCTCCGCAGAGACTGGGACATTTGTATATTTGTAACGTTAGATCAATGAAAAGGGTTAAAGAGTGTATTTTAACTTCTCAACTACAAGTCATGCAATTTATTATAGATGGGCTGAAACAGGCAGAAACAGTCTAATCATTTAATTTTGACAATTTATTAAACATATCAGCCTTTAATTGTTGTCTATGAGGAAAGGCAACAGAGAGAATAATATCATCATGGTTTTAAAGCTTATTTAATATTTTGATGATACCATTTTATTCAAGGCAATACAGGACAACAGTCAGACTGAAAAACCTGTCAGACCCATGGACTTCTTCAGAAGGAGGGAGGGAGAGTAAGACTATCAAACTACCGCTACTTCTAATATTACAAGAAAAAACAAAAAGTTTGCTATTTTTAAATTGAGAATCACAAAATCATGCACAATAATTACTCACAGATGCACAGGTAACATGAAAGTAGCCCATTTGCTATGATAAAAAAAAGAAAAAAAACCCAAATCAGAAAAAGTTGAGTTTGTAAAAGCACATTTAAAACTGCAAATATCTTTATTAAAGTCTAAAGCAATGAACTAAAATCAGCATTTTGCAATACAGATTAATTTCATTTGTACCTGGGGTGTTCTTGCTGGCATGTATTCCATCTCTGCGAGCTGGAGTCACGTGATGACTTGAAATGGCTATAAAGCAAGTGAATAAGGAAACAATCATGTCATTGACCTTTCAGCTAATGATATGTTGACCCTAGGCAGCATTCTTTACATCCAAACAGTTGTGGAGGCATCATGGTGGGCCTCACAAATGACCTTGTTCACCCTGACTGAATCAGGAGGAAGGAAGCATGGAACACACACTGACAGTTTACATGATGGCTGGCCCATAGTGGAGCTGATGGGTATCCAGCTCCATGCCTCCAGTGCCGTGAATGAAAAAGCTGAAAGTGTGAGAGTGCTGGCTGGCAGTTGCACTACATCGATGATCTTGTGTAGGGCTATTGTGGCTGATGGCTTTGTCCAGATGGCTCACATACCTTTAGTTGTGCTCTGGGTGAGGAATGTGCTCCCTTGGGACAGTTCTGGACCCTGGAAACAAGGGCCAACATAAACACCCGTCCTTAACCTTAACCCGCTCCATGGCCATCATCTAAAATCTCCCCAGTCCCTGTTAGAGCTGATAGTAAGGTTGCAGCAGGAAGAGGACTTGCAGAATTTTTGTCAAATGCAGGTATCTGTTGTTGTTGTTGTTGTTGTTGTTGTTGTTGTTGTTGTTGTTTATCAGGATATTTTTTTCTATCCTTTTTCTGGAGTTTTGGGCATAATATGTTTTGGGTAGAATTAAGGATGACAAAAGTGGCTTGCCACATTATAGTATTAGGATGGAGTGTTCAAAGAAAGTGTGTGTGAGAGAGAGAGAGACTGAGTGTGGGATTATAGCCTGACTAATTACCTTGTAAAATGTTGTTCCTCCATTTAAAATGCAGCAATGCCACAATTCCAATAAACAAGCATTATTCCAAACAAAAAGCAGCGAGAGCGCGGCCTGGAACCTTCTGTTTTAGCCGTCTTGTAAACAGTGGTCGTCATGGATGGATGATTTTGTTCCATTTTTAACAGTGTGCATTTAAAATGTGGGTATTTATATTTTGCTATCTTTCATGAGGGGAAAAAATCCACATACTCTAAGTCTGTTTGGCTGTTCCCAAAGATGAGTGTTTATTCTGACATATTTGTACAGGAAAGAATTAGGCACTCAGCTTGTTTACAGCACAACTCTGTGCTTTGTGTGTCCCTTCTCCCAGCTCTGACAGGTTTCAGGTTGATAACTGGGGAATAAGATAATATTTCTGTGTTTTCTCCTTTTCTAGATTTGTTTATCAGCTGGAGACAAAATATGACACAACTGAAATGAAAGAATGAGCTCAATGTATATTAGGATGAAAGAAAGGCAGTCTCATTCTTGTCTGAGATTCCTCATACCGGAATAGACTGAGGGGACAACAACAGTACAGAGTCAGTGACGTGATCTGGTGTCCCTGCTGCAGTTTTAAAAAGCTTTCTTTTTTGACATTGGCTTTAGGGTTTTCTCACACTGTAAGTTGGAGGACAGCTGGTATCCCCTGACTCTAGCTTTGTGGCTTTGCAAGGCCGCTCTCAGTAATTCTCTGCCAAAAAGGATGAAAGCAAGTTGAATTCACAGCCTTGCAAGCAGTAGTTGAGTACTGTATATCTGAATAGCTGATAACAGTTGTGTAGTTGTAAGCAAATTCAAAAGGGTCTTTATTGTTTGTTTTAATGTTAAATTGGAATATTTGTTATTGAATATTTTAAAGTCAAACAACTAGATTGCAGAGTTGCATCAAGGCAAACAAAGAGTACAGTAGCTCTGTAGTGAAGCGATTGACAGGACTGAGGTCTAAATCAATCTATATGATGAAAAAAGATATGAAAATAGGCTTCAGTTTAAAGATGGCTTAAAGCCAGACAGACTGCTGTTTTCTATCGTGTCTTCCTCGTCATCCTCCTCCTTTTCTTCCTTCTCTGCTGGTATCGAGGCCTGCGCTCCTTTGCACATCTGTCGGCATGTATCCGCCGCTCAATCGCTCTCACTGGGCCACAGCGGGTTCCCTAACAGCTCAGTATGGCTCTTCCATTAATCAAAGACACTTCCAGTGTCCCATTACAGAAACACTGCTACTCGGCCTGTCTGAAGCTGACAGCTCGCCAATTCATCTTCGAGAAGGGGAAAAAAAAGCCATTGTGGCAAGCCAGTTGCCTTTACCTGTTCAAACGAAGGGCTGTTAAGAGCGCAGGAAGACCCCTCTGAAATTGTTTTCTCTAGGTCAGGCAAACAACAAAAAAGGTAAATTGCTTGTCTCAGGTAACACACAGGGGGAGTGTGGTGTTGGCAGTGGGTGTGAGGGGGAAATGGGGTTGGGTGGAGGAGCGGGTCAGTGACAAAATACGAGGATGGAGATGTGTTTGTTAAGAAGCTGATTTCAATGAGGCTACAGGGGATGAAGTGCACTGATGCAGTTTACTGAAACAGCCTAAACACTGTCCTGACACCAAAGCAGACCCTCTGCAGAGGCTGGCTGCCACTAAGTACATCTCCTTATACCTCCCCTGCTGCCTGAAGATGGCAGGTCAGGGTGTTTAGTTCTTTGTGGTGGTGATGGTGTACCTACTGAGAGGAAATGTGCAACATCACCAAACTTCAAAAGGAAGAATGTGAGAAAACTGACATTTTTACTGTGGGCTTTCTACACGGCAGTCACTAAAAAAGGAGTTTAGTTGGGTGTTCTGGAGTAAAGGTTTTATATGTTGTGTTTTTAATCTCAGCCATATTTGAAGTCAGGTTTCTGATGAACAGTGGCTGAATCGCTGTTTAAATGAAAATAATGTAATTTTTAACAGAACAAACTTCCTGGAAATGAAAAATCATTTTGTCCCAGCAAACTAAACACTAAGTTCATGCAGTGGTGTACCTTCCAGACATCCTGTGCTGTCCAGTAAGCACCAGCCAAATCAAACATTTTTTTTATTAGGAGCTAACAGAAGACAAGTCAAATATTAAATGAAATGAAATTATGTGAAGTGCTAGTGTTGAAATTAAGTGAGGTGGTTGAGGGACTTTTGCAATAAAGGTAAACATTAAGCTGCTGTGACACAGTTTTGGATGAAATAGTTTCCATGTAAATCCCTGTTGTTATTTCAGAGTCGCTTGCTGGCACCCGGACAGTAAATGGTTCATCCAGTGCTTTTGAGGGAAAAGGCAAAGTGTAAAAACCCAGCTGAATTTCAGGGTGTGTGGCTCAGAAATGGCAGCTGGTAAATATAACATTTTAGAAGAGGAGTGGTGAGTGGCTCATTACCAAACCAAGGTACAATCTGGAAACAGTGCTTTGGTCATTTCACAACAGCTCAGTCTGATGACGTTGTTCTCATTAAGATGAAATCTTTCTTTATAATGAACACATGGACAGTGAAAGTGAACGAGGCTGAATGAGAAACGACAGCTTGTCCCCTCCCTTCTCTGCTCTCCCCGACCCTCTGCACCCCTCGGTCAATTTGACTGGCATAATGAGGTGAAGGCTAGTTGGCACAAAGCTGCTCTGGGGGGCAAATGGAGACATTATGTTGTGTGTGTATGTGTATGTGTGTAAAAAGGTCTCTTTTGTGATTCACACCCAGGCCCCACTGGGCTATTAATTACCCTCTCTGTAACATGGCATCTGCTGAGAAGGGACGATAGGGCTAGCGGTGCCATCATCGGCATAGTTGCTCTCTCTCCTTCTCTTGTCTCCGTAGACCCTAGCTGCAGTCTCGGCACCACGCTTATTGAATTCTATCTAGATGTATGATTGATTCAGCATCTGAACTGTGCTTTTCATGACAAGCAGACTAAACACATACACACACACACACACACACAAAGGAAAGCATCCCAGATGGCAAATATTTAACCGACACTAACAGTAAGATGTCCACTCTGTTCAAGGAGGTTGGGACATTTTTTGAGCAGCTGTTTGATTTGGAAAGGAAAAAGTGGCCTGGTGTGTCTGGGTGTTTAAATCTTGGTTTGTTTTGTACCTCTAAAAGACAAATGTATTTTGATGGGAACATAGACAACAAAATTATTCATGCATTTCTTAAAATAAATGTATCAGGCTTTAGTTTGTCTTTGTGCAACTCTGAAAGATATTAGACTTCCAACATTTCCTAAACTTGGCACATTTATAGCACATTTTATTTAAAGCAACATAACAGACAACCTATGTCATCCATAGGCATCTAGTGGATATATGATATATTTGCATAGTCTTTCATTTCAGTTTGGTAATATGTCATTTTGGTGTCTGAGAGCTTCAGTATTCTTTATAAACAAGCATTTCCTCATAAATGTGAATGAATTTGATTGATTTGTGATTATTTTTTTTAATTGACAGTCTTCCTACAGGTTTACCTCATTCCAAGCTGCATTAATGTAACCTGTGGACAAGTTACTATATTATCTGTCAGATACTACATTATCATTTCGCTGTACTGATGTGTGATGTTTTCCTAGCCAGGGTCAGGGAAAGTCTGCCTTGGAGTGAAGGGAGCAACCCCAGCCTGACACCTAGACGCTATTATTTCAGTGTTCTAGCCCTCTGGCCAAAAACCTGTCAGCACATATTTTATCCTTTTGCTCTCACAGTATATTTCCCCCCCCTCTCCCTCTGTTTTTGTTGGAGCACATGTCTCATGAGCTCTCCTCCCTTTGCGTATGTAGGAGTGACATAGATCCAATACAATATGTTGATGGGTCCTTACAACCTCTTAAAAACATTTAAGGGTTCGGAGTTTAAAATAGTTGTTAAATCATGCTATTAAAGTTACTAATGTCTTTGTATTTAAAGAGAACAATATGTATTCTTCCCTCGCTAAACCTGGCAGGGTTTCATGCTCCCTTCTGCACCTGCTGCTTCTCTTTTTTATTTTAACGTTCCTTTCCAGTTTGACATCATTGTAGAATGGGTGGTTTCCACAGCTTTGTTTTTAAATTGGTCTTAAATGTAGTGCCTGGAAGCATTTAAATCTCTTACATTTGCCTTTTGGAATCTCACAGCTGACCTGATGCATAAGTAATGCTGAATTTTCTCTTCTACTTAATGCATTACTCCAAAATCATTAACTGGATTACCACCAGGAAATGTGGACTGGCCCAGCATAATGCAGCACTGTTGGAATATTAAAAAAAAAAATAGGGGGAAAGCCAACATTTGCTCTGTTATTAGCTATATTTCACACACACACAATTTCTCACGTGACCCTCCGCTGTGCAGGCAAAAGCACTGATTCAAGCCGACAGGAATTCTTGGCACAGACCACCCACTCCATTCATTGGCTGCTGTTCAGCTGTCATACTCACTTGCTGAAGTTTTCTCCCTTTAGTAGGGTGCTGTGCAGTGATGAAGGTACTAATATGCAGCAAGCTGTAGCAGTCATAGGCAATGTGTTTATCCACAGCAAAGTGCACCTTCTAGGTGAGAGATGACAAGATTGAAAAGATGCTGCCTTGTGATGGCAATAAAGAAGAGACCTGAGGTATAAATAAGAACAGATCTGGCTCTTATGTGATATATAGTAATGACTCCCTAAATTCAGGTTCAGTAAAAGCAAGGGGCTGCCAGAAATAGGAGCAGTTGTCATGTTACATTTTCTTTTTGCTTCCTTTGAGTTTGTTTGGAACTGTATGTCATTTTAATATAATTCTTTTTCAAGAATAATAACATTTTGTTTTATTTTTTTACTATATTTGAAAGTATGTTTAAAGGTGTGAAAAACTATTGTAGTACTGTATCCACAGTAGACTTATAGGATTATGACTACGATGATCAATTTTCATTAAATTATATTTAAAATTTAATCATATTTTAATTATTAATAGATTAGAATAGAAATGATCAGTACAAAGTCTTGATCTTACCAACAGTCTAAAATTCAGAACAGAGAAAAGTAGCAAACTGTGACTTGCTAATGCTTGGTATTTACTAAGTGAGAATCAAAACTGCCATATGTTGTTGATTAGATGATCAATTAATAGGTAAGGAAGAAATTGTTGCAAAACATTTCAACTATACCTCTCTTTAAATACAAATGACCTATATCTAAACATGACCACCATAATCTACTTGCAATATGAAATAGAATAGAAACATGTCTTGTACTATTTTAGGCCTGGTATTTTCCATGCACTGTGTAACATTGAGAAATATCAATGATGCAATATAAGCAATTTTTTCACAAAGGGTTCAGAACTGTAAACAGCATATTTGCATAATATACACATCTAGGTGGAATTACTCTCTGCCAAATAAAAAGGAAACAAACACTGGTTTAATATGTGTACAGAAACATAGGAGAGTATCACCCCTTCACACACACACACACACACACACACACACACACTCAGAGATGAGAGCGACTTGTTTACTGCAGCCCCACAGAGCCCTGGCTGGGACGCCCGTTGGGTACTGTGCAACTCTTGAAATTCGGGCATGTGGTGAATGATGGTACTGATAACCTAGCGCCACCACTGCCACCTGAACCTCCCCAAGTCACCTCACAAACACACTCATATTCAAACACAAGTTCACTAAGTCAGACCCATCAAAACAACCTCGCCATCTCGTGTCAAAGTAAGCCCCTGCAACTTTACCTTTTTATTTTTATTTTCCTCAGCATAGAAAGTCATTGCTGCTAATAATCATATCTTTGTTATTTACCACGGACACACAAAACTCAGACACAGGCACATAAGCATATGGAGTAACTTTCTGAGACACACAAACACACTGGCCAGCCACTATTTTTTTTCCCAGAATGTGGTCTGTCTTGTGTTACGAAAGCTACAGTAAATCAATCTCAGAGGCATTGCATAATAGTTTTAAAGCCGTGTGCAAATATCAGAAGAATCATCTTGTCAACTGGGCCACTCTGGGTCATGCTGGCCAGAAAAAAATAAAAACACAAGGTCCTTCTCTGAGCTTGAGCAACACTATGAAGTTGAGCCATTAACAAAATATTGACAGTGTGCCAATAGAGATAAGTGACATTTGGTCAACAGTAGTAGTCAGTTACTGTAAATTTAGCCTTCTTAATTAGATTTTTAATTGTGTCTCTACTCTACACAAGTCTCTGCGCCTCCTTTTTGTGACTACTAGTCCTTAAGAAAGCCAAAATGATAACTTTTTGGAACTTTGTAATGTTATTTGGAATCTGTTTTACAAGCCATTATAATCAGCCTGTTTTTAGGTATTCTTTATCAGTGGAATAAAATAAAGCACAAAGAAATTAAAGAAAAATTGAATGCAAGGAACTGTGATGAGTAAAGACAAGGTGCCTATTCATGGGGTATTTATAAAAAAACCTATGTGCAGGTACAAACAGAAAAAAGCACTTGAAGGTATGTAGTTCTCGGGGGAGGTCCCCAGTGGTATAGTCCCAAGAACTGATATAAATCAAATCAAATTCAGTATATTTCATGTTGCATTGTGCCATTCCTCTAGAAATATCCCCCTCTTCCTAAAATGCTTTTTTTTTTATCATAAAGAGTTTTCACATTACATCTTTTGGATTGTTCATTTGCTGTTAACTACCAAAGCAAGACAAAACTTCACAAGGTCAAAGTTTGGTCCATTGTCATCTAATCTAATCTAAAGTCTTTCCCCACTCACATACACCCTGTTACTATCTGCGTTTAACCGCTTTTTTTTTTTTTTTTGAGAGTGCTGGGCCATCACACAGGTTGTCGTTGTCATTCGTGCAGCTTTTATTGATGTAACAGGTGCTTATGTCGACTGTGGCAGTCAAAATAACACATCTTCTCCTCTGTTTGGCTTTCAGAATGGAAGCTAAAGTTAGACATCTTTGAGGTTTTCTGCCACTTGATGGAAGGTGATGCCCATGCATAATGCATGAGGAGAAAGGGAGGACTTTGTCTGGCTGCTTTTTATAGACCACCAAAGCTTTGCTACTGCACACACACACGCCTGAGCCAACCGCCTCACTTGCGCTGTAACCTCTCACAGATCAAGAAAACAGGAGCAGAGGAAAAACAGGAATCTAGCAAACTGCCAACATTGTCGAGAGTTAAAAAAAAAAAAAGAAACAAGAAGAAGAAACAGAAACGTTGGCGTGCTATTTTCAGACGGCAGGGTCTTTTGATGCACAAACCAAAAGAGAAGCAGGGGGAAGAGGGAGCAGCGGGGTGGGTGTTTGTCTCAGAGATGGGCTTTAACAGAAACACTTTATACATGTGATCTTACACGCTATCCCTCGACTTTGTTCCCACCATTTCGACACTTCTGTGAATGTGTCTTTGGGTCTAGTTGAGGGGGGAAAAAAGAGTTATCACACAAGGGGGGAACTGGAAATGTCAAATTATTTGCAAGCAAGCAGAGCTTCTACTTTTGGTTCCAGACTTTGCAAACCCCATTTGCTGCCCTGAAAAGTGTGGAGTTATTTTCTTCTTATCCCTCTAATCCTTATTTAACCTAGCTGGTTGACTAAGAGCACACTGTCATTTATGATAAAGACCTGGGGAAGAAACAGCAGGGCGCTGCACAGTCGCATACAGTACTCGCACCTGTGCTATAAGGCAGAACCATTCATCTGCTGCGCTGTTGTTCCAAAGTCACTGTATTCACTTCAAATTCAAAAACATTCAAGTTTCAGTAATACAGTATATAAGAGGACAAATATAGGCTTAATGTGTTTTAACCAACATGTTTTACAATTTCGATAACCGATAAGGAATTTGCATGTGGTTCTTCTGTTGGGAATGATTTAGTTTTTTTTTTGTTTGTTTGTTTTTGACATTTATTCGATCTTGCAATTCATCTAACTCACGATAGGAATGGCTTTCTTTGAATGTTCTGTTGGAATTTCTGTGACTTGCCAAGGCATACCTGTAATGGCGTGGGTCATTTTTCTCCAGTATATTATTCTCTCATCAGTCTGGCAAGTTTTAAACTGCAATTGCATTCTCTCTTTATTATTAAATAAAGTCACTTTGTCAAAGGTGGGAAGCACTTTACATTGAGTGCAACTGTAGGGAAGAAGTTGAAAGGACTTCCTGAGTACAGCTGAGGGTATTAGGCACTGAATCCTCTCCTCTAAGCTTGGGGGAATCCAGGTATCTAACTGGGATTAGGTTGAAATAGTTTCTTACTGCCCTGGAAGCACAATTAGAAGTTTCTTGGATTATTCCTCATCTTCTACCAGAGAACCAAGTCTTCTAACCATATGTGCTGAGGTTGCAATCACGCCTGGGTGGTAGAATTTGTGGAAATGTAAACTGATACTTTTTTTTGGCTTATGGCCTATGGCCCAACACTGCTAGTTGTTACTTCTCACATAATCGAATTATTTGTAAGACCTCAGTAAACTAAACAAAGCTGAGAAGTAACACTGCTTCTCGCAGCATCTACTGTAGCAGCCTCTGCACGGCATTTTGAGCCCGGAGATTTCTTATTGACTTTTAGATTAACCAATAGCATTTGATATTTCCCCATTATAATCTCATAGGCGGAGAGAAAATAAAGTCGGTGTGGTAAACATTGAAACCCTGCGAATGAACCAGTTTTTAATTTTATTTTAAGGAGATTTTTTTTTTCTCTATGTCAGATGAGAGCTAAAAATCTGCATGGGTAAAATTATTAATAAGATATACAATATGTGAGCAAGTAGGAAATAATTACCACCTTGTAATTCTCCACTTGTGCAATGCCAGACTTACAAAATAGACAGCAGAAATTCATATCTAATAAATAATGAAACTGATGACAAAATGTATTAAGGGGTTCAATGTGAGAGGCAGGGTAAGCATCCCCACATAATGGTAGTTAAAGCTTTGATAGCAAAATAAGTTGTTAAAATTCCCTACTGATATAGCCTGACAACACCTTTCTTCCTCCATATCATTTCATTCACTGCTGTTCTCTAGTGGTCTCTCTTGCATACTAGATGCCAGACATTGTGCGACCATTGTAGCTTTTTCAGTTTTGTCATGTCTGAATGAAGTCGTAAGGCACATTTATGTCATGGACACTTACTGTACATCTCGGTGACAGATAAAGCCATCAATTTCTGTTTTTTGTGTCTGAAAGGGGCTTGGAGGCCTTGGAAACTTTTAAATTCTTTTAGTTGTTTTTAGAAGAAGATAGTCTTGTTGGTTGCATTAAATAATTCAGAACTTTACTTGGAATATTAAATTCAGACTGCATCGATGTACGTAGATCAGAACACATTGGTTCTGTTCATCCATCAATATGTCAGGTCTCATTCATTTTGTGCTTTGAAACAAGTAACAGGGAGTAGGGCCACATGTTGACAATCACAGGAGGCAGGATTTATTGCAGACACAAAATGTGGCATGTAGCACCTCTAAACTACATGTAACACCATTAGGAGTTTGTGCAGTACATTAATTAGCACTGTAGGTTAGAACACTCTTTATGGGCAACTCAGACATAACTGATTGGAGTTTAATGAAACTTGTGGATGTCATTAATCTAACTACTTAGAACCAGCTGCCAGAGTTGCTCTCATTATCAAAATTGCACTGATCAGATTAAAAGTCAAGCAAAATGATGCATCATAGCAACATAAAGTTGCAGGTGAGTTTTTTTTCTGGATTGGCTGAGGCTGACTGTCACTCAAGCAATGAAACTAGTTTACTGTTGTTAATTTTTTCATAGTTTCTACTTTGACATGATACAGCTTGTTTTCTCTCAAAACGCCCTCAGAGCAAATTTTGGGGTGATGGTGTCTGTGATATTATAAATAAAACAGTGAAGATGAAAGGCAGCGGCACACTCCCACCCCATCCTTCTGTCTCTCCTCTTTTCCTCTTGCCCTGCTACTCATCTATGCTCAACACGAGTGCCTTGGCAATTGCGTGTGTGGCTTGAATTTATATGAATGTCTCCCCGGCAGAGAACAACGGGGGCCAAGTCATTGATATGTGCGGGAGGATGCAGGATAAACAGCCCATGCCGACCGGTGTTACGCCAGCCTGCCTGATACATTTTGATTGAGCAAAGACAGAGAGGTGGCGTTGGGGGTGGGAGGGCAATGGAATTGGGGAGCCTTAAAAGCAGGGATAAAATGACAGAAAAGGAGCTTTTTTTCACCTGCTTCTCAAGGCTGCCACATAATGGACCCATGTAAATGTTAAGAACCACACATGGTGCCTCGCTAGACAAGATATGTATGGGTCATTGAGCTTTGGGTGAATTCAGCAAATAGCTGAATTTTCCTATCATTGTTTTTTAACTCTTAAAAACGGGCTCTGGTTTAGCTACACCCTGGAATGACTTTCCTTCTTTTTTTATTTTTTTTATTTGTGATGATCCTGTTTTTTCAATGAACACTACCATCACTATTCCCCTCTCACTCTTTTTGCTCTCCCACAATGTTTATCTGTGTGACATGGTCAGCCTCCTAATGGACTGGAAATTCATGGTGGAAAAAAACAGTCCCTTTTTTCTCCTCTCCATCTCTCTCTGTCTGAAACCCAAAATAAGGTGGCGGTGGCGCACTGCGCTGCTTATGGTCGCATTAGGATCAGCCACCAAAGTGTCACCGAATTGCCTCATGCATCATTTGGCATTGTTCACCATGACGGGGAATTGTGTGTGCGACTGTGGTCCCCTCTACCCTCTGCTTTTATCCCCCAAATGGATGTAGCATTGGTTGGGCTCTTGCATCTAGAGTGCATTATCTCACTTAATAATTTTTGAAACTCAAGTCTTTTTATTGACCTGTGTTTGTAGCACATTGCTCACTGACCTGTGTTAGCTTTTAATGTAATATTGCATACTCTGTTACTGCCTTTCAGTTTTATTGGTTGATTGCTGCCAGCCTCTGCCTTTTTACTTATGCAAGCTTCATATTGTAGTTCTTTCTGTAGCCTAAATATTTAATGGAATTACTATACAGACTTTAATGACAGATGGTATATGAATAGTATAGTTAATAATCAAGTCTTCAGTGTCGTTCTCTTGTTTTGTCTAAGTTTGCACCTTTATTCTAATCAAGAACCACGATGCTGACAGCTGTATTAACTTTTATTACTTTACTTGATAGTGGCAGTGCATATTAATTACATTTCATATGTAGTTCTACACTTACATAAGATTTATGGCAGATGGAAAAATTCAATTTGATAATATTCTGTCAAATAATACTCAAGCCTAAGCTAACAAATTTAACATTGTATATTAAAGGTGAATTCATATCCACAATGATTATTTTGTTTCACTTGATATGATTGTCCTTTTATTTTCTTTGTAATTATCCTTTTGTTTCATTGAACGCATGGAGATTGTGTCACGTCTGGTAAGCTTTAATGTATTCAATATTAAAGGTACACTACGTAGTTTTGACCTCGCAAATGCAGCAAAACGAGCTGAAAATACAAACTACCTTATATATTACCTAATAAAGTTGCTTCAGTGAACAACCCAGTGCAGCAGTTGCTTATTTCAAAATCCATTCTCCATTGTCCCTAAGGCCGCTGACACACCAAGCTGACGGTTGGCCTTCAGCCACTGTCTGGCTGTCTGGGAGTGTCTGTCGTCTTCATCTTCCCATGTATCCCACACTGTCAGCAGTAGTCGGACCCTATTGGTGGCTTTTGGGACTATTCAGCGTGTTGAATCGGCGGCGAGCCCCATTGGCAAGAGAGACCTCTCTGATTGGCTGTTCAGCTTAGTGAATCAATGTACAGGAAGGGAAAGGTTTGGGAAAGCCCTGTCAGGCCGTCACTGTAGTATCCATGATTTCACCCATTTAGTGCTGTTTCTCCCTGTTTTTCACCTCCATGACATTCTTTCATCCTCCTCAAGTGCTGTTTAAAAGCAGCTACAAACAGCGGCTGTTGTGAACGAGAGGTGCTTTGTTTGCGGCTCATATATCCACAGTCTAGCTCTTCTTCTTTCCCTTTCTGAATGGCAAATACAGATGTGGCCACCTGCTGCTAGGAGGAGTTACTTCTCTCACGCAGGTGCAGAACGTACATGCTAGCCTCGTATGAATATACGTGCCACTTTTTGACTCGACTGGCCCAGACAAAGGCAATGTGAAGAGATGCAACAATCATCCTTTGTTGCTACTAGTTCTTTCATGTTGGCTTGGTGTGTCTCTGCCCTAAGAGTCAGCCCTTTCACATTACACATGATCATTTCATTCATTGTTAATAGGAAAATGTTGATTACTGCAGTTTTAGGATGCATTTTGGAGAGAAATAAAAAACACAAAAAAGTAAAAAAATAGGATCAGATTTGTTTGTATTTTATGCTACGCTAACATGTAGCATGAGCCATTAAAATGGATTTCCTTGACAAATGTCTCAGAGGCCCACATGAAATGCTCACCATCCTTCTGCTACTTAAGTCTAAGCTCTATTCAGTGGCCCTGCTTTCCCCAATTATCAGTTCTTTTTCATCTGCCCCACAGAACTAATGAACAGTCACACACATACGCCACACAGCCTTTCCTCAATTTACCACCTCTTATCAATTGTCTCTCTTTATCTCATAGTGTTTTCTTCTCTCCATCTTAACCCCACATTTCTCTTTTTCCAAAGCTTTTATTTACAAACATCATTTCAGGTTGTTTTATAGCTCCCTTCAGGAACAGAGGATGGAAGAAAAAATGGAAAAATAAAAGATGAAAGGATAGATGAGGATGGAGAGCAGCACTCAAAGCGGCAAAGGGAGAAATAGATTTTAGATAAGCAATGAGAAATAAGTGCAAGTCAAGCACAAGCCTGCTTGGCTTTTTTATTTATGTTATTTTGTTTAATAGTTTTGATGTGGTGATATAAAATGTTGATGTGAGCCGCAGAGGACATCAGCATGAGTTTCAAGTAGAGTCACTTGATTTAATGAGGCCTGACAGTAGTTTCACTGCCTCTGTCAAAGTTCAATCATAAGAAATCTGGATGACTCAAAGCCATCAAAGGACTGTGGAGGTCTTTCAGTTTTTTGATTTGTTGTAGTGTGTTGTATCAGTACATCACCTTGTTTTGACTTTTTTAACTGTGAGCCTTTATTTCTCCAAATGCAGTGCTACTTATGATATATAGCCAGCCAGGTTCAGCTGCAAAATGGGTGGGGAAAAAAAAGCATGAATTACACGAGGCAAGCTGTTACGGCTCAATAACACAGGCCTGTAATCGACTCACATTTCAAACACAGACATACACACACTCATCCACTCAGACAGCCCTTGGTTTGACTGATTTTTACGAGGAAGCACACTACACGAGGTGATCAGCATATGTTTTGTTGACATAAATTTAAAATTTATTGCTGTTGTCAAAAGTGACTGTAGGACAAAGTCGATTATTAACTAAGTAAATGGCCTGAGAGAGAGTTTTATGTGAACTTCCTTAATGGCTACAGTCACTCTGTTTCAGATCACCCTCCCTGCCTCCCTCCCTCCCTAAACTCCCACACACACACACACACACACACACACACACACACACACCTCATCATCTATTTCACTAGTACAACATGAAAGCAGACAGTTAGGATTTGATTTGAGTTTGTGGATGTGTGAGGGGAGGTCTGTCCAAGCTAAATCACTGAGCTGAGACGATATTTTAGTGCCTTTTTACATATCATTAAACCTCATTGAAGCTGAATTACAGTTTAAAAAACAGCTTTGATTAGACAGACAAAGCATTTCAAAGCATATATCAACTGTAAGTGCAATTTTGGGGTATCTGTACTTGAGTATTTTTCATTTTGTGTAGTAGGATGTACATTAATGTTAAATGTGCCATTCTGCATTATGAGTACTTGTGGTACTTTATGTTTTGATGATAATACTTTTGTACTTTTTCTTAAGTAGCAGTTTGAATGCAGGACTTTAGAGTATTTATACACCATTATATTGCTACTTTTACTTAAGTAAAGGATCTGAGTACTTCCACCAGTAACTCATACCTAAAATGCTTATGTTGTCTAATCTTGGCCTAATATTCTACTGTATTACAAAGGTGCACCTTTTATCTGTCGACAGCTTTGTGTGGCTCACACAAGGTGCAGTCACACTCATAATCACTGGACCAGTGAATCATATTCTTAAACATTCATATATTTAACGTGACCTTATTTTTCCATCTAGTGTCCCCAAAATGGTTGGCCACAGTGGTACTCACAAGTAAGGGGTGCGTTTTTAATCATCTCTGTATTTATAAGCATAAAAAATTGGCTGGAACATCTGTTCGTTAAAAAAAAAAAATAGAAGGAAAAGCTGCAAGGTAGCCAGTCAAGTTGGGGCAGCTGAAACAATGCACACTTACCTGTGTTCTGGCCCCAGAGGATCAAATGTGACCTGACTCAAATGTGACTCATACATGGGTGGATTCTAAATTTGGCTAGATATTTTTTTTATAAGGTGCAGGCTTGGCCTCATGCCTGGGAATCAACTCTATTAGAGCCACTCAGGCTAGCTTTTAGCCACATTTGGACCATTATACACAACCTAATTTTGTTCATTAGCCTGGTACAAATCTGGAAACCAGGCAGGCCAGACACAAGCCACTTGGCTACCTGGCCTGTGCCCTTCTCATATCAACTTTATGGCTTTTAATTATTTTTCATAAAATAATTGCACAGAAGCATCATACCCTGTTAACTAAATATGCTAAAAAAATAGGTCATTGTTGGTGTCAAGTGGAAAAGCTTCCAAAAGTCCTAAACCTTTCCTTTAACAGACTAAATAACTGGAACAGGTGCTGTTACCATTCTGTTGAACAGCATGTAATGTGCTGTTTCAATGGGCAGTGCTCGCTATTGAAGTTAAACTTAACACACTCTCAGCTAGGGACATACACACAGCACTTTGCACATCAGCACTACATTTATGGTGAAAATCCATGGCTTCTACTTCAAGTGTCTTTAATAAGTCCATCCATACCTTATCAGTGCTCTGTCTGGGGGGCACAATGGTCAGATTGAGGAGTGACACAAAAGGCCTTTGAAAGGCTTTGTGCTCTCTATATGTTGTGTTGTGGTTTCCCACTTGTGTGTGTTTTCCCCCTTATCAGTGAAAGTGTGTAAGTACATCACCTATGATCCTAAAGGAAAAAATCCTGTTCCAGTCCTTTGTCCATTTTTTTTTTTTTTGTTTGTTTGTTGGTATCTGGTCTCATTTATCTCGATAACTTGTCAAAGACAAAATTACATGAAGGTATTTTTTATCTGCCTCAATCATAAGTTAGGCTTTGGCTCCTCAGAGAATCATTCTAATGCCGGTATCTTGTACCAGTCATTAGGAATGAATTCCAGTGCAGATGTAGCAGGGAGTGCAGACCACAATGCCATGCATCTGTTTGACATTGAAGCTTTGTCTAATTTGAATTGTCCTGTCTGTGTTGTTATGCCTTGATGCCTGCTTCTGTTTGCACATACATTCAGATTTTCCTGGTAGAATGATATTCTGGGAAAAGTAAGAGGTGGAAATGTTTTCTTAAAGTATATTAAATCATGTTGTAACTTTTGGACTGTATGTACCATAACAGAATTATACTGTATCTAACAGTGTAGTGTATTGCTCCCTTTTCTAGGTGTGGCATTACTGTCTCTCTGTGCCTAGTTATCTCCTTTATTGGCTTGTCAAGTGTCCCCCTTTCCCTTTTGGGGTGCATTTGGCATATATAGGGCCTTTTAATTACTCCGTACTTGTCAAAGGGTTGTCATTTTGGCTTTAAAGGGTCTTTTCACAAATTCTAACCACTGCAATTGCCTTCATGACTTCTTCAGTCCTGCTGTATTACATTTCTGGTATCTGTGAGGTTTCAAGGATGTTTTGTAACAATTAATCGTCACTGAAGTCATACTAGAATGTATTGCTATTAATAACACCTACAGTCATTGCAATAGGACATACACACTCTTATCTCTGTCTTGTCTGTTTTTGTCTCAGCCTCACTGTCTTTCTCACTACTCTACTTGAGGCATAAAAGAGAGCTGTAAATCAATTTGCATTTGACATCTGACATCAATCAGTCATGTTTTGGGAGAGTGGCACCACCTACTCCTCCGCAGCTTTGTTGAGAAATGTTAAGATGGATGGCTGTCATCTTGCAAAGTTGAGCGAATCTCTTATCAAGGGCATTGTTTCCTGAAGAATGCACCCAGCTGATCAGTCTGCGCCACACGACTCGTCAGCAGAGACGGTGAAATTTGTCTGTTTGACGTTGTCTTGTTCTGTCTGCCAGAAGCATACACTCACCTGAGTATAGAATGATGCGCTCTTTCTGTGCACATCTGGGAGTCTAGTTTTTTCATCTTTTCATTCAGTGCATTCAAAAAAATCTAAAAAAAAAAAAAAAAAAAATCTTAATCTAGCATTATCTTCAAAAATCTACAGTTTGGAGCCTCACTGTGTCAAAGAGCAGTGGTTTTGGAAGATTAAATATGCCAAACGTGAAACAACACAAACTTGACAAAAACTCATCGCGATCATGGGCGTGTATGTCTTTCTGTGCCTCACTCAAGGTGAGGTATTTGAAGTTCTTAGGGGGCTTAAGGCACTGTGGCAGTTGTTTGGCAATTCGTGTCACCCTAATTGCTTTAGAACACTTTCAGATATCTCTCAAGAATAATATGCTTTGTACTGAGCTGGGGGGTCTTTGAGGATTTCGTAACAGAGAGAGTCACAGGGCTAGAATTTATGTTGTCAGGTGTTATTTAGTTACCTAACCTTCAAGGCCTTTACCACATAATCAAATATTGACCCTTAGTCTTGTCTGACCTTGTGCACTTAAACTATGTTACAGCCTAATGACTGTCTATTTATAAAAAGACCAGTAATTGCACATCTGATATTGCTTCAAGCTACACATCACCTTATGGTTTAGAAAGCTGAAATTAAAAAGTGACCTGTAAATGGATCATAATGCTAAGTAGCTGTCCTCTGTGTTTGCCTGAATAAATCATTATATTTCGCTTTATAGCACCTTATCCATCTGTAGCACTTGAGATATAGTGAGTTGATAATGGCTCTGTCTGAATAGCATTTTGTGATTTACAGCATCAAGACATGGTCTGGTGCTCCCTGCAGAAGAATATGTATGGCACTTGGACGGCTTGTTACACTGATGGTTATTGTTAGTACTGATGTTATGATCAATGGGGTGTGACGTTTTTTTCCTCAAACTGTGAAAGGCCAACAAACCTTTGCTGTGCTCAAAGTCATTAGTTATGAGCTGTAAAAACGCCACTTAGTTTAATAGAGACACAAAAATCTATTTCAGTAATATGTATGCACATTAAGCTTTGCCAGCTCAAAAACGACTTTCTTACCAAGAGAGTTCAGGCAGTAAAGTGTTTTGCTTTGCTCTTTGCCAACAGGAAGATGCACAGTGGAATGAAGACCTATGGCTGTGAGCTGTGTGGGAAGAGCTTCCTGGACAGCCTCCGTTTACGGATGCATTTGCTGTCTCATTCAGGTAAAGCAATCAAACAACCCAAAAACCCGTCTGTTTTTGTGCAAGTGTTTATGTTTGTTTATGGTAATTCTTACTTATTAAGGGAGTGAAATATGCTGCTACAGCAGCAGACAGAGCAAGTCTGTAATTCAGTACACACTTATGCCAATGGGAGTAGAGAGCTTCCAGTTTTGATTTTTGTCATTTGCGTTCCAGTCTCCTACAGGCCTACTTAAGGGCACTTGTATTTGTTTTTATATACTTGTATTTCTAGTAGATAATCTTGGTGTACTGCATACGTGGCAATGTGGAGATACAGTTCTAATTACTTTCGGAATCCTTTCATATCGTTGTGCAGCCTTTTGAAATTGGTGTGCATTTACTGTACAACTATATTATATATAATTGGAAGTTTGCCAAGAAAAAAAACTGACTTGATGTAACCAGAATTTCAGAAGTTCAAGATCATTTCTTACCAAGCCACCAAAGTAGTCTTATTTTATTTTGTTTTATTATTTCCTAATGTGTTTATTTGG
The DNA here is from genome assembly GCF_001952655.1 of Monopterus albus. NCBI lineage: Eukaryota > Metazoa > Chordata > Actinopteri > Synbranchiformes > Synbranchidae > Monopterus > Monopterus albus. The sequence continues at coordinate 4,029,628 of NW_018127918.1, forward strand.
TCACAATAAACAACAGCAAGGTCATAAACCCTGGATGCGTATTGACGGTCCTGAACTCAGTCAGGCTTTACTTCCCTTAAAGCTGAACTTTCATAGCTTGTTTAAATGAATGGAAACCAACATCTAACCCTGTAGCACACTTTCAGTGTGGGTAGTAAAAACTCCTTGTGAAAAGGAGTTAAACTCTTTTCTTAAAGATGTAATACTCTTACATCTTTAAGAAAAGCCTAACTTCAGTGTTTACTCTTGCACCTCATAAATTTGGTTAATGTTCGTTCACAGATGCAAAGTGACAGATTTACTACAGAGTAAATAAAATGCATAGTCATTATGGTCTATTTACAGTCAACATCGACACTGATACTACAACAATCTGAGAGCAGAATAAATTAATAACCTTCCTAACACATGCTTCATCTCACTATGTATATATATACTGTATACTGATTTTGAATATGCGAGTGTGGAGCATAGCCCAGTTTTACTGACTTGTGGATTAAATAACTGTTCGACCCCATAAAGCTGAGCAGCTCTGGGAAGCTTAGCCCAAGTGGTGCCTGCACATCATCATCCTGTCATTCTACACCTCTGTGACATTAGAGGCCTGAAAGGCAGGACAAGTCAGAACACTGGACACATTGATTGGTGCAGCCAGTGTTACCACTACCCCTAAACACACACACACACATCCACCACATCAGTCCCTGTGCTCTGAGCCTACTTAGAACAGTGCTGCTTTAATGGCACAGACTGTCTAGGCAGCAAAGAGGTCCTCAGTTCTAAGACTCTAAGTGCAGATGGTTTATTGAAACACTGTGAGACCTCTGAGGGAACCTTTTTTGCACACATGCAAAATACTAAATCTATGTGTTGACGTTGGTCCAGAGATTGAGCCCTCTGTTTGGCGCTCTGTATGTTTTCCAGTTAGACACACTTAATGATCTGACTTCTTTATTTGGCATTGTCGTTGACAGTGCTGGACATACAACAGCCCCCTGCTCCCCCAGCCAAATACTGTCAGTAGACAGGAAACAGTAATTGCTAGGATCATTTCTTTGTGCTGACACTCCTGCTATATTGTGACAAAGTTGATGACAGACTCAAACTGTGCCAGTGAATTGACTCAGCAAACAGCTCAGTGTCAAAAACAAAAGTTGCTCCAAGAAAATATTCACTGTTAATCTTAGAATTACACCCCGTTTTCACAATCCCCACTGCAAATATATGCTCCCCTTCTCATTCACTTGTCAAAGCAGACTGTTGTACTGTGCTGTACATGTGGCTCTAAAGGTTCTGTTCTAGAGCTGGCTCTGTGCTTGTGGGTCACTGGGTTGGACAGTGTGGCAATAATAATAATAAAAGTTAGTTTTCTTGGACGCTGAGGGTGAGTAAAGGTAATGTTGTGCTCAGACTGTTCCTGAAGTGTGTGTCCTGTTCTCTGCATGCACCAGTGGAGATTAGTCTCAAAGAGTTGGCTGCTGACATGGATGCAATTATCCATGGTGGATGGATGGTTAACAATTAACAAATGACCAATTCTGGGAAATTGTGATTATAGTGGTCATAGTAGAACTAATTGTAACAGAAAATGTTTAATACAGTACTCGCTGGTACTGGCATAGTGGAACTTTATGTCCAACTGAGTGCCGTTACTTATTACTCATATTTGCTGTTGCCAACATTGCCCTTTTTTTTTTTTTTTAAAGAAAACATGAACTTGTTCAAACTCCCCTCCAACACCAACCTTCCATTCCCACCTCTCTCTATGCATGTATTGACAAATTTGAAGTAAAATATTTAAAATAACAACATAGACATAGGAGATGGGAGTAATAAACCTTTTACTGAACTAATAGTGTCCATCCAGAACTCACCAGTTTCATTTATCCTAGCAGCTGAAAGCTCATGATATAGAATCTCCAATAACACGTTGTGCCATGACCTGTCAGGTTGTGTGTAAGAATCCAGAAAATAATTTAATGGTTTCATATTTTGTCAGGTTTTTGACAATATTTGCCAACTATTTCTCTTTTGTTATAGTATTCAATCCATTGATTGTAGATTAACACATTCCATCTTTAAGAAAATCCAAATCAAACCTGTTTCAGTTTCCCATAAAGATATGCAATAAGGGAGGACAACGCACTGCACATGTCTTTGGAATTTTAAGGCCAGAGAGATCACGATTACTTATTGAATAAATGCCTCTAGTGTGAAAAAGAAAGATAAATGTCTTGTTAAAAGAAAAACATTTGAATGAAAGGCAGAACCATGTTGCTTGAGTCAGCTTAGACCGCAGTGAATCAGTCTTTGCTATATATCTATATCTACAGATTTCCTATATAAAGTAGAATATTTAAAAATCTCCTTTGATATCAACAGGTTAATAATAACAACTTAGGCTGAAATCCAGGCTGATTGGAGATAAAATGGAAAAATTAACACTGAAAACTCTAGAAAGAACCTTATACTCCACCTTGAGAAAGGCAACAGAGCGGAGGATGTGGGCAGTATATTTTTAGCAACAGTGGCAGCAAGTGCACAAACTTTTTCTGTCTCTTTCTCTTTTTTTCTCTTTCCAAGCGGGGCTGTCTTGACGCACGACATTAACCTGTACTGTTATACACATCAGTGTTGATTCATAGCCGCTTTGGTCTGGCGTAAAAGGCAAGACAAGCGCTTCTGTTGAGGCAGGCGGCGGTTAGGGAAGAGAGAGCGCTGAGGCAAAGCTTCTCTGATAGTTTTTGTCTTTTTTTGGCAGTTTTTCTTTTTTTTTTTCTCTCCTCTACCTTTGCTTCCACCATTTGACTTTCAAGGCTTTTTTGTCGTGATGTCGTGTCTCGATTTTTATCTTGTGTCTCTGTAATGATGACACTTCACCAAGTCCCAAAACCCTCAACCTCAGCCCCTCCTCTCTTCCTCCTCCTCCTCCTCCACCGCTGCCGCCATCATCCTTCAGCTCGCTTCAGAAAAGAGAGAATATTGGGGAGATGAAGTGAGAGAGTGGAAGTGGAGAGGCTTTTTGGTATGCGCAGCGTGTCGTGGATGTGGAGTGTTTCAGACGCTGCTGTTGCTGCCACCTCCTCCCTCCCCTCTGCTTTCCGCTCTGTCTCTCACTCTGTTTCTGTCTGTCTGTCTGTCTGTCTGTCTGCCTTGCTGTCCGTCTCTTTCTCTATGCATGTTGCATTGAGGACTTGGCGGCTTGCCAACCTGGGCTGCCTGCCACCACTGAGAGTACAGTATGTACAGTCTATCTTGTGCCAGCTATTTTTTTCCTCTCGTCTCATTCTGTCTCTGTCCCATCTCCACTTTGTTTTTTGTTTTTTAACCTCCGCCTGATGTTTAATGTTTGACAGCATTTGCAAAGCCAAAGCCTGCAGATGGGCATTCATGCAGGGTGGAGAGCTATGACTCAGACCTGTTTGGGTGCTTTTTGAGGTCCTAAATATTGTTTTAATTCAATTGAATGTCTTTACACCATGGATACCAGCATTTCTCAAAGTAAAGCATCTGAAAAATATCTATACCTAAATTCTTAATAATCAAATTGGAAAAGTTTAAGTATTATTGAGCACTAATCAAAACATGACATTAGACTTGATTTGGGTCAAGGGTTACAGACAGACACCTGTGCAGTTTTTCACTGTAGCAAAATAATCATCTTTTAAATCTAACTCGTGTGTGTGTGTGTGTGTGTCTGAGACCAAACAGACTGATATGATTCAGTTTCTTTGGAACCAGCCGATGCAGCGTAATAAGATTAGCAATAAGACTCTCCCTGAACACCTGCATCGCCATCTCCACCTTTTCATCTCAGTGCCTTTTTACCTTACTAGTGCTAATCCTCTGTTTACAGTGTGTATACATAGTAAAGAGTTTCTAGATTAGCCAAGTGACTGTGCGCGTGTGTGAGAGGGAGAGAGGGAGAAAGAGACCAGAAGCACTTTAAAAGAGATCGATCTTTATTTAACCAGCAGTTGCAGGCTAAGTGTCTTGCTCAAGGGCACCATATATATGAATGTTCCTAAGTGTTACTTGGTACTGGGAAAACTAAAAGGAATATTTAAATATAGAGCAATGGTGCACCATCTGCTTGCCCGTATTCACCTTCCTGTTTCTTTTACCTTACTGTTTTTGCGTGATAAATATACAGTATACTATGTGGCCATTGTGTAGAAGAAAGTCAAGGACCTTCAGGTAACACTGAGCATGTTGGCAAATGTCGTGTGACAAAATGGGTTATCCATCTGTCCATCCATCCTTTAGATATACTGCTTATCCTGTAGAGGATCTTATGGGGGGCTGGACAGATCGCCAGTCTATTACAGGACAGGCACATGTGTTTTTTTTTTTTTTTTTTTTGGACTGTGGGAGGAAGCTGGAGCACCCGGAGGAAATCCACGCAGGCAGGCCAGCCCAGTCAAAAGAAGTTTATACTTAGCTACTCAAGAAGTTAAACATATTGTTTTGGTGTCCATATGGATTGGCACAGATGTCAAACTACTCAAATGATACAATACCTAGCCCAGTTCTTAAGTGAACTGTACTTTCAATTAATACAGAAATAAAAAACTTAATTTTAACAAACTTTACCAATGATTATTTTGTTAGCATTAAACAGCCCCACATCCAATTTGTCTGACATATCTGTCATTGTATTGTCATGGGAGATATAGTAGTTATTGACCAGTGAGGCATTTGGAGGCATGTGAGGCAGAAGTAGCTTCCCTCTTTACATGAATGCTATAATTTTAAACAGACAATTTGGACAGTACAGTACTAAAAATAACATGCACAAGCAAAATAATAAACTTTATGGTGAACAAATTGTTTTAGATAAAGCTGGTCTCAATCACAGTTTTCCCACAAACACATTCTCAGTCTCTACATTGTTGATGGAAACATAACTTTACATAATCTCCTGGCATTTGGAGGCAAATACTTTAGCATTATGTGATGGTGTTGGTCACACAGGCTTCATCACCTTGGTATGCTTGTGTTTGGCTTGTGCATTAGTCAGCCAGTACAGTGTGTTTTCAGACTGAGGTTTTCAGTTTGGAATCACCTGATGGGAAATCATCTTTTATGACACCTCAGCTGGTAACATAGCATTATGTTCCCTGTTAGCTGATCTTTTTAGGTTGTTTGCTAAAATGGAAAAGTGTAGATACTTATTATCTGCAAAAACAGGAATTTTCTGATGATGCCACCACTTAAATGGTAGTATCAAAAGAGACACTGACAAACAGCAGTGCAGTATTTTTGCCTTCCATTTTCATTGTGCTCTCAAACTCTTAACAGAAAAAAATTACATAATTACACAGCCAGATGTACACCTGGATAAATGAAAGAAGATGTTATAAAAAAAGAATAAATAACCAAATAACACATTGGTTTCTAAAAAGAAGAGTGAACCATATACAAGAATTACTGTTTGTGTCTGCTCACCTGAGTAACACTTAACTGTCTTTGTTCTGTTGTCTGTAGATTTGACCTGAACAGTGCACATTAACTAACATTATTGTAAATTTGCCAGTTAGCCAGAGGTCTAGTTCTATTGCTGTCCCTGAACAGATGTTCATCTTGGCTCCCTAAAATTAAAAGCTTTGTTCCAATCTGATTCCAATCTGAGCGTGGGAGTTAAATGCCCACGTACATAACCAGAGTGTTTAGATGTGGAAAAATGCAAAGAATTTGGATATGCACGCAGCGAGCGAGGTGGGAGGGCTGCTTTCCCATTGCTCTTTGTCTGTTTCTAACTCAGTGGCGTTTGTTTGGCTGCTTGGCTGTAGGGTAGTCGGCTGTGTTGGTGTTATGCCAGCTCTTCCCTCACAGTGATGACGACATATTTGTGCCGGCAGGTCTGGATGTTCTGCCAGCATTCCAGCATTTATGATTGCTCGCAGATGTGAGTCCAGGAACACACTGTACTGTACCCAAACCCAGAAATTAATGAAACTTGACTGCCTTCCAGGCCACAAATTCCTGAATGTGTGTGTGTGTGTGTGTCTGACTGTGTACGTGCATGTATGAGTGAAAAGAGAGACAGGAGACTCAAGGGAGGGAGGAGTGGCGGGGGAAAGTGCTATTAAAAGCCTGTAGTAGGAAAAGAAGTAGTTCAGAAAAAAAAAAGAATGGCCCAAAGTGTTAAGTGGTTTGCATGTACGTTTTTTAGCACAGCTGATGTTCTGCCCTGCTTGCATACATACACACACCTACATATCACTGCTGTTTCCCTTGGTACCTTAACACAAGATGACAGACAGAGCAGATAAACGGTAGTAGTTCATGCTTTAGAAGCAAAACATTAGTCCTTCTCTTCAACTTAAAGCTCCCCCGCCCCTCTGCCACACTTCTTGTAATACTTCCCCTGACCTGTTGATTTACTGTTCCACACAGCGCTGGGATTATGCAGCTGGACAAAGCTCAGCTGGGTTATATTACATGAGAGGAAAGCACGCTGGGGACAGACAAGTGAGAGGTGAAATAAGGCAGGGGTCAACTTATAATACTGTAGCATCAGCCACCGCTGTTGAGACCGATATTTTTATTTCCCTAGCAGTGACAGGAGTGCAGGTAGACCTGGTTTGGGGGGGTTGAACTTGTTAGACCTCTGTCCAGAGCGAACGTCATTTCATTGGAAATGTGTTACTGCGAGCAGCTGCGTCCTTAGCCAGTACAGAGTGTACCCTTTGCTGTGGGCTTCCTGGAAAAGCTGTTTTTTTTTGTTGTTTTTTTAAAGAAATAAAACATAAAAATAGCCAGGCGAAACAGTATGTGAGGGATGATTGGACCAGGTTGACAGCTGGATGTCTGAAAGCACACTCAGACCAAATGTCCAGTTTCCCTAAATGTCATTTTACTCAATATGGTAGCTACCTGACACCTGTAGCTGCCTTCCTGGAAGGGTATGGAGGAGTGTGGTTATTAGCTGTAACTTGCACTAAATAATAATAAATGTGTCACTTATGAGCAAAGGATGTTTTACTGATTAATATTATATGTTGTAGCATGTTATTGCAAAGCAGTACAATACATGCTTTGACATTAAATTATGCAAAGTATTTTTAGCTAGGCACAGGGTTAAGAGTGGAGATGTTGGCTAGTTCATCTGTGAACTTATTGTTTTAGAATGTGCATAATCAATTCAGGAAACATCTGTCTCTTACAACCTTGTTTTTTAGAAAATACATTCCTATACTAAACTGTTTTCCCACATGTTGTAGTGACATGTAATTGCTGGCTACATGGCTTTTGTTAATATCAGTGGAGTTGCCAGGAAGTGGTTGGGGTGGATGGTGGACATATAGCTGTCCCACCAGAGATCTGCATAATCGTGTCTGTGGTTAGGTTTAGGTTACATTAGGTGCATTAACTAAGATTTTACACATTGTTTGATAAATCAAGTGAAAATAGGACAGGATGTGGTGTCTCTCTGCTATTACACTCTGCAACATAGTGTTTCTATTGTTATTTCCAGCTTCTCTACCATGTGTTTTCAAAATACGGTCTGTAAATTAGGCCTGCCTACCACCTAGCAAAGCTTATAAGAAGCGCTTTTCAAATCGCAAGCATAATTTTGAACAGCCAGCCAGGGAGGACCTTTGGTCTGCTACAAGTCTGAAACTGCTAGACCAAAGACATTATGTTCCTTTGTGCAGAGAGAGTAGGACAGAGAAAGAGTGAAAACCAGGGTTAAAATCAGCAAAAGGACTCAAATTTGATTCAGATGTGGTGTATTTCCTTCTGGAGTAGGTTTAAGGTTAAAAAAGGAATGTGGTTTTGGTTAAATGTAAATAACATTGATGTATTTGAAGTCACTGCAGCTCATTTCTGTATTAAACCAGACTGTGATCTTTCTCTAATTTTATAGTGTTATGAGTGCCTGAACATAACCATAAAAAAGTCTGTGCTTTGCTGTAAATTTTGTACTGTGCCGCTAACTGTGATGACACTCAGTTATATAGTTCAGACATAGCAGTCTCTGAAATGTATTATCTGGATGGCAGGTTGTAGCTGGTCTACAAGTGCTCCAGCAGGCTGCAAAATCCGATATTTTCCACAACAGATAGTGGTTGTTGGTTAAGTATAATGAAGCTGAGCAACTTCTCTGTAATCCTTTTAACCTTTGGGTTGTCTGCTGGAGGTTTATGCATTTCTGGAAAGCATTGGTGAGATTTTGCTGCCTGGTGTTGTCTTCTTGTCAGTTGGCTAACATGAACTCCTGGTATTCTTGCGCGTGAAACTGTTGCTAGTGCTTGATTAAATACATTGTCTTGTACGACATAACTATCCTTCAACCCCTCGCACACTGGTTTGACACACATTACAAGTAGCTGTCTTCCTTTTCAGCGTTTCCAGACTGGCTTTTGCAAATTAGTTATATATAAAGTGATGGTAGATTACCTTTACATGATATTGTATTAATTTGTATATTTTGTGGAACAGCTGCAAGCCCAGAAATAACCTCAAGGCATTGATTCAGTATACACACATATAGTTATTTATATAAAATTAGCATGTTCAGGTTCCTCAGAGGATGAATCCTCATAGACACTCCATGACCTCTCCTCCATTTGTAGCTCCTTCCTTTGAATGGCAAAATCCTGAGTATAATGTCATAATTTTTATATCGCAGCCTCTTTGAGTTGTTTCAGCTTCAGACTTGGCTTCAGACTTTTAGTCTCATAAAATAATAAGTACTGTATCCTTGGCACTGCTGTAAATAAATGAAGCATTTTCCCACCCATTTGCCAGTTTCCATATCATATCATTTGTTTTGTGTGTCTTATGTAGTACAAGGACACATTTTCCATAAATCCTGATGCTCACTGTCTCACTTCCTTCGTTATGTTAAAGGCTTGTTTTTTCTATTTGCTTATTTCACACCATCCACCAGCTGACAGTACTAGACAAAGTTTGCACAGAAAGAACAGTGCCCTCATTTTTTTTTTTTTTTTTTTTGCACCCCACATTTATATAAAAGGTATGTAAATCAACTTGCGTACGTGAATTATTCAGGTACAGGGCTGCAGTATTGAACTTTTGTTTTATGATATATCAAGACGTACTTATGTAATATATTAGACAATCGCTCACCATTTTATAAGGGAATAGTACACATGAACCTAAAAACATACCTATCACATGCAGTCACTAAAAAGTCAGTAGGTGAAGTTGTAAAGGTCAGAACATAGTTAATAATAGACAATTCAATGTGCCAAAGAATGGCAGAGCATTCATATGAAAGCCCAGTATACAAGTTAAATGATGTTTACCCATTATTTGTCTACCCAAAAAGGTGGATGTCAAGCCATGCTGTCATAAATCTTCAGAGCCCTACAATAAGCAACACTACTTTCCAGACCTAACCTACCTTTAACATAAAATATCCTGAACCCTATCCTCACCCAAGCAAAGAGCAGATATGTGGCTTGACACACAGCATCTGCATTGTATTTGCTCAGGTTAATCAGTGGCTGGCCCAACTGGCTTGTAATGACAATCACCTCTGAGAGCTGCTTACTTGTGGCTTGATTGGTGCAACCTAAATACATCAAACTGCTGTTTCTATGTGTTTCCATTCCATACGACCCAAATCGGGTCTATTTCTTCCTGTCAGTTGTCTTTCCAGGCTGTCTTTCCCCTAGTTAATTAGCTAAGTTAATACTATACAGGCATTAGCAGATTTGCTTTTTTCATTGATCAAATTCCACCTGGAAATACAATGGCATTGCATTCAAAATCTTTTGAAAAGGTTACTGGCTAATACAATTTACAATCAACTGTGCAGTCCCAACTCATATTTTAAAGATGTGAAATAGATTAACACTCCCCCAAGCAGAACTATTGATAATACAATAATCCCACACATAATCACTTTATGTCAGACAAACAGCTCCAGCAGATTACTTAGTAATCAATTTACTGCAGTTTTTTACATCAGAAACCTGTTAGTCAAAAGTTATGGAAGCTCAAAGCTGACTTTTCAGACCTCTTTATTTTCAGACAAGAAGAAAAACAGGAGGATTTGATCTTATTCCTTTTATTACAGGGATGGTGCAGCTTTAAATCCTTTTGGTTGCTAAGTAGCGAGTGCCCCTGTGCTCCCTTAATGGGCCTGATTGGTATTCTGCTCTGATGCCAAGTCTTATTTTTGTATGCAAGACAAAGTGTTTTGATGGAGGGTGATTGCTGAAACGTCTGTGTCTACCAAAGGCAGTTTTTTTTTTCTTTTTTGGTGGAGAGTGAGAGTTTTATGGCCTCTCACAGTACAGTACACTGTGTGTCTTCTGCTCAAAACAAGAACACAGTCGATTGAATTTTGGATTCGCTTCATCATCCCTCCCTCCTCCCAGCAGCTTTGTTGTCAGCGAGCAGCATGTGTGTATGTCTGAGAGAGAGATGTTAGTGCTTGCTGTGTGTACTTGGTGTGTGTGTTTGTGTGTGTGTGTGTGTGTGGTAAGAGTTGTTTATTGCAAAAGCCTGCCAATTAATTTGCTCTCCTGGAAATGCGAATGATACTGTAGAATGCTCACACTCATGAACACATGTGTACAAATGCACCTACAGTTAAACACAAACATATAGCTTACCACATGTGCATGCACACACACAGCTCACCATTAACTGGAAAGGAGGGAGAAGATGCACAGGCTCCAGACATTTGTTTTCTTCAGAGTGTGATGTTAAATTGGGTCATGTGTGTGTGTGTGTGTGTGTGTGTGTTGGGGGGGTGTTACTGGCTGAATAGTGAACATTGCTCAAGGGGACTAAATCAGAATCAGGTAGAATAGCTCAGTCTAGTCTCCAGGTATTCTGGGTTCTTTTTAGGCAACAGGCCCTTCAGACTGTCTCAGGGCATCAGGATGTTAGAAAGTTCCAGACACATTACACAATTTAATGAATCGATCATGGTGTTTAATATACTGCATGTGACAAACACATCTGACCTTAAATGTGTGGCAAAATGAACTATGTATAATTAAAAAATGTCTTGGCAATTTTGCAAATAGTCTGTCGGGTTTTCAACAAAAACACACCCATGTGAAGCCAAAGTTTTGTAAAGACATAAAGGAGTGTATGTGAGAGCATATACATATGGTACTGGCAAGGTCCAGTTGTGCAGTTCAATTAGTCGCATTTGCCACATTTGAAGGAGGTGCTGCATCTGTATCTAGACTGTACGTGTTGATATAAGTCCTGTTTGATTTTTATTCCTGTTTTGGTACATTTTCTGTTTGATATCTAATTATTCTTTGCAAAGATATTCACACATGTAGTATGTACTGGCATGTGTGCCCTCTGTGCTTTTGGAAGGGGGAGGTAGAGGGGACATTAAAGGGTTGGTGAATGCATTACAACCCCCCAACAAACATAAAAGAAAAAAGCAGTGGGAGTGATGAGAGGTGGGTAGTACAGGGGGGAGATAAGGTGGTGAGAGCAGGAGGCTAAATTTAAATCGTAATTGGCCGACTTCCACAAGCTTGTGGGCATTTTAATGAGTCATAATAACTTCATTTAAAACCAGCTGAGCAGAAAATAGATTGGAGAGGAGCCTGTGGCTAGTATGGATTTGTGTTGCTTTGTGTGAGTGTGTGCGCGCGTGCATGTATTGAGCTCAACTGTAAAACCTACAGACATGCACATACACACAGTGCAGAACCTAACTGGTGTGACATTTTTCCAGGACAGCTGGCAAATAACACTGGGCTGCTTTTCATGCAGTGTTTGTTTGTATGTTGGTAGACTGTAATGGTACAGTCAACACATTTGTAATATGTTGTCTACCGTCAGATACTAACAATATACACACAACTACCTGTATTATACTCAGAGTTCAAATAATAACAAGTGTTAGAATGGTAATAGTTCTGGAAATTGTGAAAGAAAATGAAATCAAATATTCCAGACCGTGGTCCACCTGTGCAGGTGTTTTCACCTGACTGGACCTCCTCTGCGGGTTTGATTTGTTGTACTTGATTTGTTGTACTTGTGAATGTGACCACTTAAGCCCCTTTTCCATCGCCTGGTACCAGCCCAACCTGACTCGACTCTACTTGCCATATATACATATACATATATAGTAGTATATCACTACTATGCGGCGGTCTTGCCACTGATGAACCTGGATGTTTACACCAGTCACTCATTCTTCATTGACAACCAGCTACACTGTGGGGGGGCTGTCTCCAGTGGAAAACAAAGTATCTAATACTGACCCAGAAGCGAGTAGATTTGAGCCAAGTTGAGCCAGGTACCAGATGGCGGAAAAGGGTCTTTACACTATCTTTAATATCAGTACATAAAGTCTGATGACCTCACGTTTCAGGTTTACTCCACCCACCTTCCATCTGAGCACACATCACAGCATTTTTTTATCTCTTTATTATTGCTGAAATACTTGAACAAGCGAATTCAATTATCTCTACAAAAGCAAATGTTATGAAGTTTTAGTCTCTCCTAGCATTTAATTTTTTAGTATTTTTATTATTTTAACAATTTTTATTCATACATTTAAGCAGATTTCTAGCATACGTAGCTTCTAAATTCTGTGTGTGCTAATATCCAAGCATGAAATGTGCTGTCTGTCTGAGGGGCAATGTGTCTTGTAAACTGTCCAGTCCAATGTGAGCATAGCTGACACTCTGTAGATATTGACCCCACTGAGCACACACAGTCGCATCATATCAAAGCTTCCCCACATGATCGTCTTTGTGCATTGTTACCGTCATCTACTCACAAGCTGAATGGGGACTCACACCTGGAATTGAAGTACTGAGTGAGACAAATAGCATGTGACCGACTCCTGCCACACACACAAAGTAGAACTACTGTTGCTGTTTCAAACATGGCTCAGATTTCTCCACAGTTACACCTAACAGCAGACACTGTTCTGTTAATGAGGTAACAGTGTGTCATACATTCACGCTCGCTATTAGATTTTCGCTACCACTTGTCACAGTTTTTGTAATGAGCCCCTAGTATGCACTGACATTGGCAGAAATGGAAGTGAGCCAATCACATTTGACAGCTCCTTCATTGTGTCATGACGGTGTGTGTAATTAGGCAGGTTTTATACGAGTGTAGACAGCCACACATTTCTCTGATTCCATCCTGTTGTTCTCCTGTTAGATTATTGGCTTGCTCATGCCCAGGACTGTTCTTAGGCACTGATGTTTCAATGTTAAAAACAAAGCCA
>NW_018127918.1:4042887-4058650 GCF_001952655.1 Monopterus albus
TATATATCTTTTCTGCACCATGTGACAGAGCAGTGAAAAATTATTAGATTATTTTCTTTGCTCGCTGCAGACAGCATATCTCTCAAATCTTGCTCTTTGTTACCTACCCATATTATTTATAAGATCCAAAACCTCCACTCATTCTTTTGACAGTTTGCTTTAGCGTACTAAAATGTGTTTGTAGATCTGAATGTAATGTCATGATGGCTTATTTTGCAAGGGATCGTGATTCATTTACAGTCCCAAATGGGAGAATGGAGTGGAGGGGATTGTTTGTGACACAAATGGTAATAAAAGTAAATATTCTTTCAGGCACGACCTTTTATTGCATTATGTAAGTTGGCCAATAGCTCTGGGAAACTTTTTAGATCAATTTTGCAGTGCAGATTAGAAAGCTATGAATCCCATTTATGGAGGAGCTCCCTCATGAAATGCTCTTTGAAACTTTTATATTTTTGGATGAAAAGAGAATGAACGCAGCTAAGCAAAGATCTGCTGACGGCACTTTCATGTGAGGGGAAGAAAGAAAGCAAGAGAAAGTGAAAGGAGGCAGAGCAAGTGAGGCAGAGGGAGAAGATAAAAGCAGTCCCAAAGCCATCTGGAAGTAGCCAGGACACACAAGGATTGCTTTTATGCTACTAATTCCACTGGGAGGTGCGACATAAAAGCAAAGCATGGATATTGTGTTATAACTGTTGAAAACAAGCAAGTGGCCACAGAATACTAATATGGCCGGTCAGAGGGAAAAGCACTTCAATCCAGGAGTAAATGGTCTTTTTGGATGGGCCCCCACCCAGAGGATTTTTGTGGGTGTTAGGGGGTACAGGGTGTATTGATTTGCAACTATTAGTGGACTACCTTGCAGACACCTTCTGAAGCACTCTGCACAGACCTTCAGGCAGCACCACACTTTTACTGTCTAGATTATATAGTCCGTTTGATATTTATTGGCTGATAATTATTGAACTATTGGCTGTGTTTTCATACACAAAGAATTCTGATTATCATCCATACCTGGGATTAGTTGCAATTCTTGGGTGCACCCTGTCGTTTAGGGATTAGGAATTATTAGTGAAGGTTTGTGTACGTTTATTAATTTATTTATTTAAACCTTTATTTTATCCAAAGAAAAATAAGTTGCAGTGAGGTTTGCAGTCACTTTTGCAAGTGAGCCTTGGCAAGATGGTGGCACATTAACAGTGTGTAAGCATGTCACAGACAACACAAAAGATAAACAAACAGTATTGTTGCATTGACAGCACTGTCATTTCACCTTTCCCTTAGGTGATCTGTATGGAGTATAGACTGAGCCAAAACCAGTTTGCTTGACTAACTGGTTTTAAAGGCAGTTGCAATGTAAATGTACCTAAAGAAAAGAGCCTTTGATTCATTAGATGTTCACTAAATATGCAATTACATCTCTGTGGACTACAATGAAAAATGTAAAGAGAATAGAGACATAATGAGTGCACCCACCATAACAGCAGCAGACATCGCCAATACAGATAAGTATGGCACAGCAACATGGTGGTTAGTGCTGTCGGTACTCAGGCTTCCTCCCACAGTCCAAAGACATGCAGCTTAGGTTGATTGGCGTCTCTAAATTGCCCGTAGGAGTGAGTGTGGGTGTGTGTGGTTGTCTGTCTCTGTCAGTCCTGGCGATCTGTCCAGGGTGCACCCTGCCTCTCACCCAGTGTCAGCCCCCTACGACCATGTTCAGGAAAAAGCAGTATAGATAATGGATGGATGCATTATATCGCATACAACATATGAGAACAAACCATAAAGATCAAAATACATTAAGCAGAAAAAAATACTCCTAAAGTTTTGAGAAGTCACAGTCAATATGTGCTTGATCAGTATTAATATGTTTCCATTTAGTACATCTTAATGTTTTCATAACCACAGCAGTCAAAATGAATAAAATACCCAATTAGCTAACAGCAGATCTAGAGAAGGCAGGCAAACTCTCTGAACCATATAGTCACCATTTCTGCCTCAGCTGATTCTAAACCCACTTTACACTGGTAAAAATCCCAGAGACGGCCTTGGCTTTGGTTTGGTTTCATTCGCCAGCACTCCTTGGCAGAAATTTTTGTCTGCTACTGTTTGGCTGTCTGCCAGCAGCTATCATTGCCTCTACTGTACTATCAGTTCTGCTGCATGTAGCGATATCCAGAGCTGCACAGAGGCCTGTGCACAAAGTGATGGGTTTGCAGGAAGAAGAGGGAAGAGGGCAGGTGGAGCTTTAGATCAAAACTGTTTTAGCAGCAGGATCCATGTCACTATGGTCAAATGAATAGCATTAGCAACAAGATCTTTTGTTTTTGTCTTGATTTTTTTTAAAATGGACAAAAAATGAAAAATCTTAATTTTAAAAATCTGATTTTAACACTGAATTTAACATTTAAAGATCTCCACTGACACCCAGGTTTACTTTCAAAATGCCAAACATTACAATCAACACAATGTGCAAAAAATGTTTCCTCCTAATTTGTTCTTTATTTAGGACTATATGTGTCTAATTGTGTCTAATTATATTGTGTATGCTGTGAGCTATGTCTGTAGCATAAAATAAAATTTTCGGATGAAGGCAGCCAGGAAGCTGAGCTCACACACTCATAAATGACTGGATCTCACAGTCATCTGTGGTTCTGGACAGAACCTGAGAATGAAGGGTGGGGTCCTATTTTTTTTTTTTTTTTTTTTTTTCTATACCTTACTATACTCAACAAATAATATCCTGACTCTGACATCCCATTTGGGGGAAAACCGATGACTTCATGGGAAAGTGCTGGTAACCTCTGTATGATGTGATTTGGCAGATAACACAGGCTTGATGACTTCAAGTCCTGTGATATTTTGAGGGAAAGTTTATTCCCTAAATAGTTCTTGTTGTGAGATTTCCCTAATTGATCCGATTTGCCTGTTTGAAGTCAGCACTCAAGTTTTATGTGGAAGATTTAACAGGGTGGCTGAGAGGATTTTGGAATCCAACTAAATAAATAAGCATGTAAATCAACGCACCTGCGAGCAGTAACATTTAAAAAAAACTGCATGTTTCAAGCATTTCCTGTTGTTTAACCATTTGGATATTCTGTCATCTGCGAGCTCAGACATGTCTCCAGGTGTTTCTGTTAGCTCAGCTCGGCCCCTTTTTTTCCTGAGCTCAACCATTTCACATCAGCAACTGCTTAGTAATGATCCAGTTATCTCTTTGCTAATTATATCAGTAGCTAATCTTCACACCATGACATGGGGACATGCAGTCACAATAAGGGCACTCCCTATTGTGATCCCTTCTTTCAAGATGCAGTGTTTCCAGATATTGCATCAAGAATATTTTATTTCTGCCAGCTTTCATTTCAGAAATCCAGATATTTCTGCCAGTTTAAACTCTTCTTTCCTTTTTCTTTGGCACAGGTTTACTACCCAAGTGATCGCTATATTCCCTGCTTTTCACTCAGGCCCTGTGACTCCAACCTTAATAAACTTAACATTGCCTTTGACAATGTGTGACTTAAAAGCAGGAAATAATGGGCACTAAACACTAAATCCTTACAGGTTATTGACCTGGGGAAAAGGAGGGTGACTGTGTGTAGGGGTCATGCACCAACTCCTCCCATGATTTTTCTTGTCACGTTGCCCATTTTGGGTCCCTGTATACAAAAAAGAAAACAGAATGAGGGCAAAGAGAGACAGTGACAGCTTTTGTAATGCCGTAGACACGAGTTTCCTAAGCATCTGACTAGAATGCTTATGCTAACATAAAACTGGGTGAATGTAAAGTGTCCACCATGTGGACTTTTAATGAGCAGGAGCTCTATGTCTCCAGTTACACTGGTAAAAATCCCAGAGACGGCCTTGGCTTTGGTTTGGTTTCATTCGCCAGCACTCCTTGGCAGAAATTTTTGTCTGCTACTGTAGAAGATGAAAATAACGAAGCAGGGCAGCAAGTGTCTAAATTTTGTGCAATCACCTTAAACCTCGGTTCATCACCGGCACCTCCCCAGGCAGCAAACAGCTGCCCTGATCCAGCAGCCATCTCATCCCTCCCTCTCTTGAACTATAAATACATTTACAGCACTGTGAAGAAGATGTCATTTGCTGGATTCCCAGCAGCTGGCAGGGCAATAGTCTGTGGTGGTCACAGGGGTAAGGGTTCAACTGCTGGTCAGAGTCTCAGGTCTGTCTCTCCCTCTTCAGAGCTCACACAGAATACAGCTAATGTTGTATGAAAATGAGCTCTCTGCCCTGCATGGTGCTCAGTCTAATGCTGTTGATGGTGTCAGTCTCTTTGTCTGCCCAACACTTTCTTTCATCGCAAGATACAGTATCTCAACAGCTACAGGTACTAGCCAGATTACTATGGAATTTGGTATGGATATTCGTGGTCTACAGAGGTTGAATTGACACCATCCTCAGAAAAAGAGGAGTTGTTTGGTCTGACATTGTTTAAGTGTTCTGGGCATATGACTTCTTTTGGCTGTTCAAATAATCACTGCAACTCTTCAAGCCAAGGTGGAAGGAGCATGGCAGGGGTCAAAGAGATGCTTGGGCTTATAAAACCTCTGACATTGACCCAAAGGACTGCTGCTTCCATCTGTTTTCCTACCAACAATCACCAGTTGTTTCTTTAAACCATGACTCTTCCTAACCTGAACCATGTAGTTTTTGTTGCATAAACTGAACTTATCCATAGCCACAAAGGGGTGTGGATCAGGAAGCACTCATAGGAACTGTGTGTGCTTTTGGAAGGCCGTGACAAACTACTTGATTTGTTGTCTGCTAATGACACCAGATCATAAAAATGTCATGAATCATATTGAAAAACAATTGCCTGTTTCATCATACCGTTTGGATGCTAACTCATGATTTTCGTGATGTTTGCTTGACACACTTTGGCTCATGATAAGGTATCTCAAAAAGTACTAGGTAGTTTGCTGAGTGCTTTTGTGCACTTGATCATAATCCTTCTTGATTGCAATGACCCTATGGTTTTGTTCTTTGTGCCACCCTCACCCTTAAAGTCTCATTACTGGTGATGATTAAATTATAAAATGACTTTTGTTTGCCCTACTGAAATGAACATTGCTGCTTCAAGGTGCCATTGGCAAGACTTTAGTCATACAATTTATATATAGGACATTATATGCAAATATCAATAATTTCCAAGCATTCGCAATAAAACATGTTTATTGCTAATTCTCTCTGAACACAGTGCCCATTTCAGTAAAGATGCAGAATTGCTCTGTGCTTGTTTGATGGGTGTTGCCAGCTTCTTTTTCATGTCAGATTGTTTTGGAAGATTACTGTCAAGTGAAGGAGCTGGTTTGAAGTTTAAAGGCAGTAGAAATTCAACAGGAACATTCACTGGCTGTTGAAGAAATAAACAAGCTCTAAACAAGACTCGGGAGTTAAGCACCCTGAGAAGAATTAGAAGTGTGAAGAATAGAAAAAAGTCAGGGTCAGAAAGACATTACAGCAGCTTTTTAACAGCACACTTGCAATATAATACTGTTGCAAACACTGTGATCTCACTTTGACTTGTTCTTAACTGTATTATCTAAGAAAGCTGTTGATGTAGAAAACACTGGGAAGCGTTATGAATGGACAGAAGAGTTGTTTCTATAGCCTCTTGTATTTTCGTCGGTTATTCAGCATTTTGTGAATAGCTTGGATCAGATTATACATTAACTTAATGTACTTGCTGGTTGCTCTAGGTTGACCTTAAACTGGTTGTCAGGTTATTTAGATTAGAGTTCTCTAACCTCAGATTCAATTGTGATATTGGGTATGGCTACTAAAAGGTCTGATAATTTCTTGTTGATAATTGATGCAAAATCCAAATCACAAAGGCCCTGAAGATATGCTTGCGTCTGTGGCCTGCAGGAGCACACGGATACATGTCAAAGCCCTATTTTCTTCTCTCTTTTTAAAAACGGAGGGGGGTTGAACGCAAAGCTGAAAACACATGGCACCTTTCACCTCTAGGGGTGGCTGGGGAGGAGGGGACCCCTGCGCTTGGAGAAGGTGGGGGTGTTTTTAAACATTTGGTCATTGTCTGGCAACACAAGGGTAATTAACCAGACAGCACGACAGGCAATATTACGTATTACAGGATTTTATTTTCATTTTAGAGATAGGAATACAATGATGCCAGAGATGGTTTAATGTCAGAGAACATGGGATATTGTAAACCAGAGCCATGAGGCAACAATAAACCTTAGTTTTAAAAGCTGCTTGTGTGACACCTTTTATATTAATTTGTAAAGTTGTCTAGTATTGTCCTCATCTCCTGCATAATTTTGTCCAAATCTTCACTGATAGAAAATATGGCCCAAATGTTTAAAAAAGTCTTATATACTCATATAATAATGAGGTAAATTGTATTACTGAAAAAGCAATAGTAATAACCTTGATTTGTCATAAATCTCAATATTAGAAAGTGCTTCATAAAAGGCAACAAATGACAGTATCCTCAGGTATGCTAATGGATAGCTAATACTGCATTAGTGTTGTTTTGAGCAAAATGGTGACATCAGCATGCTAACATGCACACAATGACATTGCTAATATGCTGTTGTTAACAGGTAATGTTTACCAAGTAAAATCCAAATAAAATACATTAAACTGAACCATGAGATTAATAATAGAAAAAAGTAAACCAAATTCCAGTCAAATACTGTAAAATAAGACAAATCAAGCAAAAACTGATAATCATATGTGTTAAGAAGAGATTAGACACTTATTGTCATTAGCTGTGTCCAGAGCTTCATTCTAACACTGTGCCCATTGCTACATTGACAGTAATTTGATTGTTGTTGTATATAAAAAAACTAGAAGTTACAGCAGTTTAGAAAACACAAGAAATAGTTTTAAATAATGCATGTGTATTTCTGTTTTTGTGTCAGTGAACACTCGTAACCAGGTTGCTTTGACGTCAAGTAAAAGAAGGGAGGATAGGTGAGAAGGAGGTAGAGATCTGGAAACAACTGCAGAAAAGGAGGGAGGAGGAGGAGGAGGAGGAGGGATGCATGTGTGGACTGAGATGCCCTCAGTCTCCCAGGGGGCAAAAGCTCTGGAAATGGCTTCGTCGTGCAGAGAAAGTCAGGCCACAAAGAGGGAGAAATAAACAGTACACAAGAAACAGGAACAGTGAGTGCAGGAAACTGTCTTTGACCTACTGGACAAACAAATTGGTTTGCAGGCAAAATGGATCAAAATGGATTAAGAAGCTGATCTGGACAAAAAAAAAAGTGACTGATGTTGCAGTGTGAGCCCATCCATTTTGGCTGAATTTAGAGGCTTCACGTGGAGGTGTGTTGTGTGTTTTGCCCGTCTGTGTGTGTATGTGTGTGGCTATGAAATGCTCTGCAAGTCAATATTTTTCTGCTTTGCCACGTCCCTAGACATCCCATTCGGTGCAACAGACTGTAAAGCTGTCAAATGCGACCTGAATATTCTCTGTCTTCATCTGCTTCCTCCTTTTTCTCTCCCTCCTTCTGCCTTGTGCTCTCTCACTTCCCTTTGATTTCTTTTTCCCCTCTGCCAATAACAATATCATCGGGAGCAAACATGTTCCTGTGCTTTTGATAGCTTGTCTAACATCCCCCCCCAACACACACAGAAAAGCAACATTATCTCCTCTTATCTATAGCACAGTTTGCTCACATTATAAAGTCATCTCTGCCTGTGTGTGTGTACATCTATTTCTTTGAGAACCAGTTCATTTTTATAGTTACTACAATATCATCTAGATAATACATGATGTGCGTTCCATGTGCAGCTTTGTGTTTGACTGGTTCACTTTGTTACAGTTTATAAAGCCACAGACTGAGACTGTAATTGTCCACTAAATTGTTTTTTACTACAAAATAGCTACTGTCTCCTCCTGTTCCATCCTTTTCTTTTCATTTGTATCAACATCTCTAAACCTTAAATAAAACCAGGCACAGTCAGTACTGTTACTCACATGGAGGCCACCGTAAGAGAAACCAAGAAACTATAAGTTTGCTGGCTTATTTGATAGCTGCTATTTTTGTCTGAAGTCATTATTTAGCAACTGGTCAAGTCTGCTTGGTTTAGCTTTCCTTTGTGAGTGCTGCACTGTTGAGGCCAATTTAGTTTTCTGTCTTGTATAATTTATTGCTGCAGCCTGTGTGATGTTACCACTTGTTGGTTGCTGTGTCCTGTTGTAAGATCTGTATGTGTTTCTTGGGTTTTCTTGTGTTATGTACATTCTGTTTGTACTGTGCGTTATGTTCTACACAGTTACAACATCTTTATTATACAGTAGCCAGGACATGTTAAACTTTCTGGTGAACCTGTTGTTGTCAGGATTACCAATTTCATATTATTGCAGTGCTGCAGTAAATCTATCAAATTTTACATACTACATTTTTTGTCATGTATATGAATATATTAGATGTCGTATGAATTAACCCTAATCTCATATTATAAAACATTTTCTTAAATATTGAAAGCGGTGACACATTTGAAGTCAGCTGTCTGTCATCAGTGTTGCTTTATAAAATCATAAGATAAGTATCTAACTTTTTGTTCCTGTGCCCAGATATGTTGTGAGTATTCTGTTCTCATTGTGTGCTCATGGTGAACTCGCTCACCTCCTGCATGTCGCCATCTGTCACGCACTCCCTGGTACACATTAAGTTGTATGTCAGCTAAAAATATATTTACTAAACTCTATTCCTGCACAGGAAGAGATTTTTAAAATTACTTGATGCGGGTTTATCCCATTAACTAAATGGGAACCCCTGTCAGTTATATGTGCACTACAAGACCTGTGTAATAATGTGCCTGTAATTGTAATGCCTTATTGCAAACTCATCTTTTGTGTTTGTGTGAGTGTGTGAGTGTGAGTGAGTGAGTATGCTTTATTATTTTGAGAGGCAGCCTGGCGTGGGTCCAGTCTTTTCTGAGCCTTGATAAAAACATGCTGGGAGCATGACGGTATACACCTACTCCACTACAGGGTACATGCAGTACCATGGCCTGTCCTCTACAATTGGCAGCCTCTGTGCTGCTGTACCACTGATAAGAGGCTGGTGTAAATAAAACTGTACAGCATGGCTCGTTAGAACACTGAAGGTAGAGCAGGACAGTGGGGCAGGCAGGGGGAAATTAGATAGAGAGAGCATGTGGTGTCTGTACTCATTGTTCTGACAGCATACTGTGTGTGTGTGTGTGTGTGTGTTTATTTTGTTATTTGCATGTGAACCAGACTGGATTTTAGATGCCAGGAATAAGGGTATTTTTTAAATACTCATGTTTCTTATTGGTTCACTGTTTTTTTTAGTGATAAAAGTTATGAAATCAGTAGAGTCAGTGGAGGTTATTTTTTTAGGGCTAGGGTTATGGAAATGAGTACAGTCAACGTGGGTGTGTGTATGTATGACCATATATGTTCCCACCATGAAAATCACTGAATTTTAGTGTGACAACCTGGCATAAGGTCAGGGTTAGAGGTTCAGCAAGTAGTTAGGGAAAGCCACCAGGAATTGAATGCAAGTCTTTGTAAAGCCCCCACAAGGTATGAAAACAAACTTGTGTGTGCGCGTGCGGGGGAGTAGGTGGGGGGGAGTGTGTCTGCGTGTGTTTATGGATTTTTGCTGTTTTTTGGTACTGAGAGTACTGTCTTACATAAGCCATTTATGTAGGCTCAGTGAACAGCCAGGCTATGTTTTTGTTGGTGACGGCGCTTGTCTGCCTCCCTCCCTCCCTCCCTCTGTCATACACATGCATACAGACACACACCCTCCCCCTAATCTGTCCTTTTTTGCTCTCTCTTTCCTGCCCTGTTTACACTGTTAAAAACCACTGAGTGTGATATTGCTTGGCCATCGACAGATACACTGTAATTAGCCTTTTTAATTTCCCATTTAGCCTTGCTGGCTCCTGAAAACAGATCATCCAGCCACTGCACAAATGTATGCACATACAATAAACTACACCCTGCCCTACACAAGCTAATGCTGTGTAAGGAATAAAATGGGGAAAAACTCAAATAAAGCATTGCCATGTCAAATTAACCTGGTATTACTCACACTGCTGGAACCAAAACCTGTTAACACACCGACGTTGTGGTGACAAGACGCTGGTACCCACCATGTAAATCACTGACTTTACATGGTGGCGAGTTCAATTCTATGCAAAAATCACCAAGCCGATTACAGTTTAAGGCCTCAGAAACCTTTTAGCAGCTTTTTTTTTTTTTTTATGTTTGATCTAACGCCTCTTGTGGTAAATTAAATAAAGCAACTTTACAGGTCAGTGTGGGCTGTGCATTTTACAAGGAATTTATGATGGGGAAATTTTTACTAGTGACAGGTTTATATGCCAGATGGAAACTCTTCATACTAACAGAGAATAAAAGAATATCCCAAATTTTATATCAGTCATGACAATGAATTTATATATCTATTTATGTTAAACACTACTGATAGAGTATTTTGTCCATCACCAATTTTCCTAAAAATCTTGCAAAGAGGAACCATGACAAATTCTGAGCCATTATATTGACAATTCTGACAAAATGTCTGAGCAAAGACACAGCCAGTTCTCACAAAATGCAATAATTTATATAGCGCTGGAGCTCCCCCTCCTCTCCTTTTTAGGCTTTGATCCAAACTGACATTTGGCTGGTGGAATATGATACATTAGAATAAGAAAGTGTGATAAATTCTGAGTAGCTGAGTACAGTGCAGTCTTAAAGACAGCTGGCATTTTCTTCAAATGCACCAGAGCTATTTGTTTACACTGCTGTATTTATGTATTTATGTGTAATGAATTGTACTCACTTGTGGTATTTTAATGTAGGCATTGCAGCACTCTTGTTCTCCTGGAACACTCAGGCTCTATTGTTGAACATTTCCTCAGTGTGAAAGCTCTTAGAGGCAGGGTTTCTGTGTGTGTGATGCTAAATAGTGTCAAGCCGTCTCATGCAGGAGCGCATGCAAGACCATCTAATAACTAGTTTTGATGACTATATTGCAGGAAACAGAAGGTTTTTGAATGACTTTTGTAATTTCCTGACAAATTGCATGTAGTTTTTTTTCCTCTATATTTTATTTTCAAGTAATGTCAATAACATATTTAACTGGTAGAACTGAGCTTTGCCAGTTAAATGCTTACAGTATGTTGCAATGGGAAGATGGGTGGCTTCATTAGATTATGAAATGACCAGTTGGAGTTAAAGAAGAAACACAGGCTTTGCAGGGTAAAATGTTGAACTCTCACATCAGCATAGTGGCCTACTTTTTGTGTGTTGCTAGCAAAGACAGGTTCTCTGGCTCTTGTGTTTTTTTCTGCACTTTTCTATCATGAAAGATTCAATTTAGACCCTTTTTTTATCTTTTTGCAAACTTAGCATGCATGCTCTACCTGTGAAAAAGAAGTTGGCTAGAACAACAAGTGTCAAGTCTGTGTGTGAGCATACAAATATTTAGTCTTTCACAGAAGGAACAAAAACGCAGAACTCTCAGGCCAGACAAATCAGGCCTTTCTCTGCCTGTGACACATTATTTTGAATGAGAAGCGCTTCTGAATGGTGGCATTATGACATCACATCGCTGAGCTGGATGATGTGAGTGTGGGGGATAGTGTGTGTGTTGTTACACCCAAAAAACACTTAGCACACCCACAAACCCCCAAATGTGCACTGCGCTTACAATCTCTGGTCCTTGTCACCGCATCATACCATAATGCCAGTTCGCATTTGTAGCTTAGACTCTTTGTATACACGGAACAAGTGTAATAGCAAACAGGACAATGCACCATTGCACTCCACATTATTGAGGGAAATGGGAGAATGAGCACTTAGTATGTCAGGGGAAATTACAGGCAAGGGAATGCACCATCACTTCCCTGTGAGACCTGTGCAGTGGGCTAATCCACAATCCTCATCACGTCTACTTGGTGAAATGTTGCCACTGTTGGGAAGCCCACAGCAGTTAACTTTAAGTGAAACACTCTTAAATAATGCCAAGGAAGTGGTTAGAGTACCTAGTGTCAATGAGACCCAACAGTAATCACAAGTTATGTTTATAGAGCTCTTTTGCAATAGAAGAACACGATTTACTGCATCAAAACTGTGGATAGGTTTCTGTCAGTGTTTTGACTCGTGACTGTGTCATTGTGTCTTGAGTGCTCATTGTGATTCTAAACTTTGGTAACATGACATAATGGCTTTGCAAAGCAACTGTGTACTGTAATATATTTTAATTGTCATTTAGGGAATGTGATTAGAAAAGGTTTAGATGTGTTTCACATGTCAGATATTAAATTGCCACTAGACTGTTGATTTGACATATACTTGACTTGGTACTATAAACCCAGACTAAGGGACCAACTTAAATACTATAGTTTGCATATACTCCTCAGCAAAGGACTATGCTTACTTAAACAAAAAAGAACAGAAGAAGAAAAAGCATATACTTAACATCTTACACTTACCACTGCAGTTTAAATTAGGATTAACATGAACAGTAATTAGTCTAGCTTTAAAAATCAGCAGTGCACAGACTAAGAGGTTAGTGCTTTTAAAATGTTAATAATATGGCACCATATCAAAGAAGGTTTTCTTTATCAAGAGGATGCAAGGCCTTGTAAGGACAGACCAAGTTTACAGTATATACAGGACTGTTGTATTACTTTTTACTGTCGGGAAGTTTACAGGAAGTCTTTTTGATTGGTAGGGAGTGCTCTCTGACTTGTTCTGTTTGGCAGCCTTTTATGAAATAACTGCAATACTGCAATGCAACAACAGTTGTGTAATGTCTCAGAGAGGGAAGCGAAAAGGGAAGCGGCTTTGGTGGCATGTGGCACCTGATCATCACCACATCTCCACCTCCTAGCGTGCACACACACACACACACACTCAATATAGGTTGTGTAACATTTTTTATGTCCAATAAGGGCTGAAACTGTAGCAGGGTGAAACAGTAGTCCCCACTAACCAAGTAGGAAAGTTTATCATTTGGAGATTACTTATTATTTCTCTTTGGTCTTTCATGTTGTGCGGTGGATCAGTTTTATTAACTGTTCATTAGCTTTTGTGTTTTTATTTATTTCAGTGTCTCCTGGTGTGCAGCAGGGAGATGTCACCTTTTAATGTTTGTTTTGCACAGTGAAATTAAAGATGTGATTTATTTCAAAGCTGAAATAATGTGCCTTTAGATTCCACTTTGTGATTTTGAATGGGGCCCCTAGTCAGTGTTTTGGGCTTTTTTTTTTTTCTTTTTTCATGGGGAACTATAATTCAGACCACATGTGACAAAAGTAACAGCTGATGTCAAGTGTGTGTCTCCTCTATCCCAGTTACCCTGTCTTTCCTAACTAACAAGTTTGCCCTCTTGCAATCAAAGGGGCCTTAAGATTTATCACTTTAATTTGGCAGTAAAAATGGCTGATGGTGACTGTTACCGCACAGAGGGCCCCCTCTTAGCACTCAGCTGGCTAACTAGAGTGACGGGCATCTGGCTGGGTGACTGCCTGGCTGTGTGCTCCCACTTTTCCTCCCCCTTTTGCCCCATAGTGACCTTACACAACTTCATTCTCCTTGAAGCAAGGCACCATGCAGACATTTCCTGACAATTTATGTCCTTGTGCCCCATGCAGGGGCATGGCCTGCACTAAAATCCTATCCCTGGCCCATTTAGCACGCGCCTCTTAGCCTCCCAGAAGACTGGTATTAGTGTTGCACCACTGTCTGTGAGGCGGAGTCATTACTTGTGTTAACCATGCCGCTGTAAAGCTGATTTATAGTACTGCAAATCATAGATGCGACTGTGTTTTTCTTACCTTCTAGATGTTGATCTTCATTTACAAACATACTGTAGCAACACACTTACACAGTTGCACACCTTCACGTTTGGGAGCTGCTCAATTACAATCACAGTTAAACCTGTCGGCCATGAGAAGGCAGGTGCCTGGCTCAGGGGCACGTAAGCTGTGGCAATAAAAGCTGTGACATTGTAAGTTCAAACTCATAAGCAATCAATTAAAAGTAGTTAAACAGATGCACATACTTGCACTCAAAGAGCTATTAAACAGGCTACTTAAATAGGAACAAATACAGTAAAAGACAAAAGACAGTCTCTCATATAAAAGCATTAGCAACAGAGCTAAGCATTAGTTAAACTCAGCTTTAAAAAGTTGTTTTGAATGCTTTTTAAAAAAAAAGCTGTTAGGGTGATAGTGAATAGCATGCTAAAAACACAGAGTAGTTTGTCAGAAGTAAAAACATAAATGTGTATTTACTTTAATATTAGTCTAGGGGTAGCACATGATGGAGTTGGGATTGTACTTGCATGGTCATAAAAATGTCCCAGTTGGTCGCTGCAAGGGCAATCAATGAGCTCAAATCAATAGATGGAAGGAGTCCAACACAGGTTAGCAGAGCAATGGTAGCACATAAAAATAATAATTACAGTTGATCCAACAATGATGAATCAGTAAGTTAAAGAAGCAACAGAAGGATGATGTGATTAATGCAAATTAAGGGCATCAGTGTTTAGGGATTTTTGTCTACATCTCCACTACATGTCTTTCTCTCCAAAGGTTAAGTGGCTGCTTTTGCCAGCTAATTTGGCCATATGCTCATCTGTGCATTTGACATCAGCACACCATACGCTGAACTGCAAATGATGCCACTTGAATATGCAGCCAATTAGAAAAGACATTGCTCACCAGCTCAGTGTAGCTTAGAGTTGTTGGAAGGGAATAAATCTTGTGATGTTATAGATAAATCTCGAATGTGTTAATTTTAAAGGTTGCATTACAAAGTCTTATGATCTTGTCACGCTTACTTGTGCAGTGTACCATCTTTTGCATAGCCTGTTGCATAAGCATTCTACTGGCAGGCACACTCTGTCATGCACAGTCCGTGTCATTTCTGCTTTTGGTAGGGCTTATTACAGTACAGGCCGTTCCCTAATGTCACTGTGGTTGCAAAACCACACAAACTATCTCTGCCTGACTTTTTTTTCTGTCATCTAAGAATTGGCTTCCTGTTTTCATTGTGTTCTCTTTCTCTCTCTCTCTCTCTCTCTCTCTCTAGCGTTGTTGTAACCCAGTAGACCTTGCCAAGAACAAACCAAGATCTGGCCGGGAAAGATTGTTCTGTGCTTGCACTGTACACATGCACGCCCATTTTGCACCCACGCACAATAACCAGATGTTAAATTTGTGTGTATATGTTTGTGCATGCATGTATTTGTCTGTTTGATGTGTATGGCATGTACAGTGCTTGTTGCCAAGCCATAAAAAGTAATTTGCCTGAACATGATATGATGTGCCCTCCAACAACACCCTGTACTGTATGTGAGCATGCCAGACTCCTGATTCTCTTTTTATTGCTGAACAAGGTTGAAGACATTCATAAAGTATAGGTGAACGTGGCAATCCAGAGCATTGCTCAAGGGCTACACAGATTCATAAACAGAAGCAAATTGTGGTGCAACAACCTAAATTTATGTTTGTTTGAGTTGTGAAGCAAAATGTAGGCAACATTTTATATTACAGTAGCCTACACACACTAATCAGTCGAATACTGAAAAGCATGTATTTTGACAAAATGAAAGAGGATCAAATTCTGAAGGTTTGAGTCTTCAGATACTACAGTTCAGATATTAAACTAAATTGTATAATGTAATTTTTATATCGTTTTTAAAAATGCAGTCAGTATTTGTTTTTTGCATCAACAAACATATGTGGTTTGGAACTGTTAAATGTGTTGTTGATG
>NW_018127918.1:4058912-4060676 GCF_001952655.1 Monopterus albus
TTTTTTTTGGGGGGGGGGGGGGTTAATTATCAGTCAATATACAGTATATGCAAATGTTATTTGCAAGACACAACATTTTCTTATCAGTTCTTTGAGTTATACATTCACTTCTTACATTTTTTAGCCTAAGCTCTGATGCTACAGTAACTGAAATGAGGTCATCATTTCAAATTCAAATCATGACACAATTTAATTCATTTTCAGTGCAAATTAAATTTAGGAAATTTTAAGTAATTTTTTTAATGAAATGCATTTTCTTAGGATGCTTTGTTTTCTCTGTATCTCCTTCTGCTTTGCTTGCATATGTTTGACTGTGTGATAAACATCCACTGTCTTATCTTTTGTTTTCCAGCTGGTGAGAAGGCCATAGTATGCGACCAGTGTGGCGCCCAGTTCCAGACAGAGGAATCCCTGGAGGCTCACCGGCAGATTCACACCGGTATGAACGCACACAGTCAGACATATCATCATGACACTGTGGACATAAACAAAAGATTATGAGCACCTCTACTACATCAACATGTTTGTATTTTTTGAATTGGTCCCAGAAAGTTACATTAGACTTTATTCCCCACATAGAGCACTAATTTGTAAATAGGTTCTAGATACCGTATTTAAATAATGAGCATGTATGAACAAGACACTTTTTCTTAACAATGAAAAAAAATCAAAGTAGCCAGATGTCTTGTAAAAACTGTTAAGCACCTATTGTAATTGGATAAAATCCAAACAGAAAAATGGAGATCACGTTGAATCATCAGGTCTCTCCTGACTCACACTCCCAGTCTGTTTCTGTGTTTTCACAAATCAGCATGGATGTTGTGGTGTAGTGTGTTGCTGTGGTGGTGTACTCATTCAGTCTTCTACGGCTAACTGGAGCCGCAGATTGACACGTAGATAGATCACATCATCTTGGATTATTCCCACTCGCCCTAAATCAGGACAGGCCCAACAGTAATCAACAAACTGGGAAAACTTGGCACACCAATGTTGTTTATCAGCGCTGTGCTATGAAGATGGGAGGATGTACTAGGTGCCAAGATGTAAATAGGAAGAAGTAAATCTCCCTTCAACAGATGTGTGAGGGCTCAACAGTTTCACTGCTGGTGATAAACTTTTTAATTTGGGAGAAAAGATTGTCTCAGATTTCTCCCACTTTGTTTTAAAGGTGGTATGCTTTGGGACAAGGGTATATGTCGGAGGATTCATCGTGCGCTTTGTATGTACACATGCATATTTGTAAGTGCTTTTTGAATATATACTTTTCTGTGGGTCATCTTCTAGTCAGATTTTTGCTCAATCCAACATTTTAGAAAAATACCCCAGATTCTAATCCCTGTCATCATAGTTGCATAGTTATAAACTACTATACTGCTGTTAATACGAGGGCTGAGAGATAACATTGTCCTATAATGCAATACACTACGACATTTTGCACTGGGGAGCGGGTCCTCATGAGGAAAAATCATAGCGTATCCAAAGCAGAAACTGGCAGGGATGCACGGCTGAGCTAGATAGATTTCATGGCAATCTGTCCAGCAGATCTTGATTGTTCTTGCAGACAAGTAGAAATTTTTGTGACATCAGAGAAAAGGTGTCAAGAAGAAACATAAGTGCTGCCAATGTGCATTCACACCAGAAATCAGCCCCCAAAATAGCCACACATCGTCATTACCATCATCTTGTGTTTTGTCTCTCATCTGAAATCATGCCCCTTGGGCTTCCAGTAGCAGCTCCTGTTGGGTGGCTCCACTCTTTCTTTCC
>NW_018127918.1:4060736-4089424 GCF_001952655.1 Monopterus albus
ACGCACACACACACGCACACACACACACACGCTCCTACCCAACATTTGAGAGGGGAAGGTGGAGCGGTGTAGTCAGGATTTGAGGAGAGGTTACTCCTGAGGGGCATGCCCTTATCCAATCAGCTCATCAGGGGTAAAATAGGGTTAAACGAGGCTAATGATCCCACAGCCGTAACAGCGGAAAGGAGCACTCTAAATATAGGCATTCTAGGCTGGAATGAATGGAAGGGGTTGGGGGGCAGCCAGGGCTAGACGTGTGTTTCTGCCAGACAAGTGGCGCAGCAGCAGTAATCCATGTGTTTGAGTTATGGGCCTAGGCAAAATATGACAAGGCAGTTTCACTTTGCCTGTTTCTCAGTTTCAGTTCCTCTCTATTTAGGATCTTTAGGCAGCTGTACACGTGTGTTATGGAATTCCTGGCACTGGATTTGATCACTTGATATTTGACATCCTCATTCTGAAGGCATGGCCCTTCTTTG
The DNA here is from genome assembly GCF_001952655.1 of Monopterus albus. Lineage (NCBI taxonomy): Eukaryota > Metazoa > Chordata > Actinopteri > Synbranchiformes > Synbranchidae > Monopterus > Monopterus albus. Next base: position 4,061,216 of record NW_018127918.1, read on the forward strand.
CTTCTGTTGTTCAAAGACTAATTGCTGTCAAGTCGATATACATTACTTAATATTTTCTTGTTTTTTTTGTTGTATGTCAATTCATATTCAATATAGTCATTATAGTTATTTACACCACATTACACATCTGAGAAAAAGCAGAGGTTTTGTGCTGCAGATCCACTCTTAAAAGAGAATGTCAGTGCCTTGCGGAGCTGTAGCCCATCTGTCCACTTTATATCAGGGTACCTGCTGTAATTTAAGTTGTGATTACACTGCTGAACATTTTGGAGATTGTTGATTATTTGATTCATTTAATGACAAATTGTATACCATAAATCTTTGGTATTAAACTTGATTGTAAATGAATTGGTCAACACCAAACTAAAGGCAAAATCCAATTTGGTCTTAAATTACTTCTTTAATTTGGTCGTAAAAATGTTAATTTCCAGGCCCAGGTCCCTCTACGGGAGCAATATCACTTGTGGCAGACAATGTGTTTACTATTGCCTAGTGTCCTGAGTGTGTTTGTGTGTGTCTTTGTACTATTACACATAGTGACATTCAAAGGTTAAGTATTATTTATGCCCTGATCCCAACAGTGAGCCTAAGGTTGGTGTGTTTCCAGCAGGGAATGACTGATGACATGAGAGTTAGAGAGGTAAACAAACAAGCCTCTTCCTGTCTCTCTCACTTTGTGGGGGTTTATGAACTTCTCTGCTGTCTGCTATATTGCCAAGGTGGGCGGGGGGGTGGCTACTTGTGCAAACATGTATGAAGGGCTTCCTCGGTCAGGTAAATGAACACATCAGGAGTGTGTTCAAAGTCTGAAGCACACCAAAGTAGAGCTGCATATCATATGACACCTCTTGTTCACTGTGGGATTCTGTTCTATATTCCGTTAATGTCCCACCTGATGAGTCTGGCTGCGGCTTACTATGAAATTCAAATTGAATACCAGATTTTAGAAGTCGTGGCTATGGATCATAGATTTATTTTTTTATAGCCATTATTCTCTTTTTTGCTCACTGAGACACTTATAAATCTGATCAAGAGAGTAAGTCTGAAACACATGCAAGTTTGCACTCAGGATATATACAGTAAGAATTCAGTGGACAAAATGCTCTGAAAATGATGGAGTACATATAATGATCCCAAGAGGATGAACCATTTTGATTGTAATGACCTTGCAGGATTTCCTGTGTTTGGTCCCTTTGCATCCTAGCCTCCTGAAGCTCTAAGAATAGCTTCATTGTTGCTGTTTTGCAATAGGCTACTTTTGTATCATGGGGTGCGAGGAATAGAGCATCCACTAGGCACTGCTAGCATGGCTTTAGACTTTTAAACAATTTTTTTTTTTTATAATCTGGCTTTCTTTATCTTTTCAAAATGTAATTAATGGTATGTCAGTAGAATATAAAGGGGTAGACAAAAGAGACATCTGATACAAAAAGAGCTCCATTAGACAGCACTGCGTTAAATCAGTCAGCACTAGGAAGCTTAACAAACATGGATTTATTTATACAGAAATGTCCGGGTGTACAGTACTCGAGATGCAAAACATCAGCCGGTGGTAGCAGGAGGTTACTGTTGGCCATCAAAGCCAGATTTGATCTCTGCCTGCCTCTTGGCAATGCTTCAGCCCTTGGCTAATGTTCTCTGATGACATTATTTGGCCTCTGAAACTGTGACTGTTTCTGGCTGCTTTGAATGGGAACTATTGTGGCATCTAGTCTTTTGGCCTGATCAGCTGCATTCTGACTCAACCTCTGGCTCTTTCTCACTTTGTTTGTCTTCTCTTGCTTTTAACTGAACTGTCCGTTCCTCTTGCATCACACGCCTCTCTATGTTGCTCAGTAGTTCTAGTATGTGGGATGTATAGCAGGTGGTTATCCAAAAACCACTGGTTAGTTTGGAGGCCGTTGAGGCATTCTTGAAGTTGTTGTCATTTCTTACGAAAAAGTTCTTTTATACATGGAGGTGGAGGTTTGTGTGGGGTCTGGGGGGAGTGAAGGGCTGTTTGGGATTCCAGGGAAACTAGCAGCAAAACATCATGTGGCTGTTTTTCCCAGTGAACTTGTGCACACATGCACAAACACCGACTGCAAACTCTCCCTTTTATTGGCAGTGTTGTGCATGCACACACAAATAAATGCAGGAATTCTGTGTTCAGAATCTGAAGTCACTTGTGAGTTGCATTACATCTACTGACAGCTGATTTTTGTCAACATATTATCCCAAATTGGATGGCATCACATCAGAGGCTCTCTCTTTGTCTCTCCTTCTTTCTCGATCTCTCTCTCTCTCTAAACTGGGACTCGCCTCTGGGCTTTTGTAAGTAAAGAGCACAGTCTGTCTGGCATTCATGGAGCTCTCATCCTTAAAGAAAAACACTACTGTCATTTAGACTATCCCATTTACTACTGTCTCTGTTTCATGTCTTCCAATTGTTATGCATTGGGGCTTTGACATAAAGGCAGACATAAGGCTACTTAAAGTTTCTGTATGCTTATAGGAAGGATTTCCTGATGGAGACGTTCATTTTATCAAATGACTGTCAGGTCATCAACAGAAAGCAGAGTGTAATGTAATGTACATACTGATATGAAACCACTCCAGCCCGCATTGTTATTTGGCAGGTATGAATGGTAGTCTGTGGCTTTCTTTTGAATGGAGAAGAAAAACCCTAATACCTGCAGTTATTTTGATTGATATAGCTGATATACAAATTGTAGCACTGATTCAGAACTGTCATACTATAAGTCATGACCCTGGATGGTTATCTGAAATCAGAATTTTTTTTTAAAGCTACATTTGTGCATTTACCAGCATATGACCATCCTGAACTAGGACTAATATAATCACATCATCACAAATTCAGGTAGTCTGGCCAAAAAGAGATCTCAGAAGACCTATGATTGAAAGTTGCTGATTGTATGTAGCTGGAAAGGGTTAGAGTCTTCTCAAAGACTTTACATATTCATCAGTCCACAGTTAGACATAGTGTCTATAAATGGAGATGATCTGGTACTGTGGCCACTCTACACAGCGGTGGGTGCCCAGCCACGATCACTCCAAAGGCAGAATGCTCAGTGATGTAAAACAGAACCCTAGAGTAACAGCTAAAGACTTGACAGATTTGCTGGAGTTGGTTAACATCACTGTCTATGAGTCAACCATATGCAAAATATTGAACAGGCATATTATCCATGGCAGGGCACCATATAGAAAGCCACTGCTCTCCAAAAACAACACTGCAGAATGCCTGAAGTTTGCTAAAGACCACCTTGACACTCCACAACATTACTGGGAAAATGTCCTGTGGACAGATGAAATGATTGTAGAACTGTTTGAGAAGAACACACAGCACTACGTATGGCATGAAAAGCAAACTGTGTACCAACATGACATCATCATCCCAACAGTGAAGTATGGTGGAGGAAATTGCAAACAGTGCCATTACTTTTTTTGATTTTATGTCATCTTCATGATCTTTTGGATTAATTTGGCAATCGTTTGAAAAGAGTAGGCCTATTATTCTGCATGAGCTGTTTAGAGATGAGCAGAGGATCAAGCGTTGAAAGGTTTGAAAGATAGATATTCATTCATTCATCTTCTATACCGCTCAGTCCCAAACAGGATCGCGGGGGGACTGGAGCCAATCCCAGCCAGCAATCGGGCGAAGGCAGGGTCCACCCTGGACAGGCCGCCAGTCCATCACAGGGCCGACATGCAGACAAACAACCACTCACATGCACACATACACTCGTATGGGCAATGTAGAGTCACCAGTCAACCTAAGGCGCATGTCTTTGGACTGTGGGAGGAAGCCGGCGTACGTGGGGAGAACCCACGCAAGCACAGGGAGAACATGCAAACTCTGCACAGAAAGGTCATGAACCCACAACCTTCTCGCTGTGAGGCAACAGCGCTAACCACCGCGCTGCCCCCCATTGAAAGATATGTTTTATGGTTATTTTTTATGGTAGTGAAAGTTGTGCCTGGACTTGGATACAGCTACCAGACCACAGTTTTTGGCTGAGGAAGGGATGAGAAAATAATGCATTTGAAGTTGCAGTGAGGATTCACATTTAGAAACGATGTCTTGTTCCTGACTTTCTGAAACGGATCGCCATATGCGCTGTTGCACCACGGTGGTCATCCATCTGGCTTGTAGCCACCAGCTCACTAAGCTACTGTATGTTTTTAATATCTTATTTGACCAAAGTATCTCTAATATCTTCTGTGTTTGGTTTGTGCATGTGTATTTTGTTTGTTATGAGCATATAACAGTAACCTCGGTATCCAGTCATGTTCAATTGTCCTCAACACTTCAAGTCACGTATCATTTATATCAACTGTGGTAATAAACCTGTTAATTTTCAGTTAATTAATTTCTTCATTTAGTGAACCCTCCTTCACTTCAGTCTTTCTCGTAACCCCGATCACATTTCAGGCACAGAAATGTTCCTTCCTTTAAGCCCTGTAATCAAAGGCAGAGGCAACCAAGAGCACTGGCAGAAATATCAAAACACCTTAATTAGATTTTACTGATTTCATATAACGTAATGCCAGTGTGTAACCCAAATGTAAGTGCGCTCAGACTATTTTTCTTTTTTAGATCTAAGCAACACTGTTCCTTTCAAAGAGGTTTTTCTTCAAAGTGTAAAATGCATGATATGTCATACAAGCATACATGCCTTTCCTGTGGGAGCACATGCAGGGAGAGAGATCAGTTTTTCTAATCTCAATGTAAACATTTCATTAAGCTGTTGTATTTCTAACACTAACTCTCAGTTTATGGGCCTGATAAAAAGGGTTTTACCTGTTAATGAGGACAGATTTTTTTAAGGACAGTAAAGTGCTTCATTGCATGATTTGAGCGCTGCTGCTGAAAGGAAGAATAAAATTGAAAGGGCCTAGTTATTGTTTCGTACAGACAGTGAGTACTGGATTGTCTTTTATAAATCTTGTTGTCTGGTTCTGCTGTACACTCTGCTGTCATTTATTCTGTTTGATATCAGCTGTAAACAGTTTCCAAAATTGCTTTAATGTAGATTTTGTCCCACACCATATTATTGTATTGTGAAACTGTTGTGCTCATTTTGACATGACCACCTGCAGCTTATCATTTTCAGTTTGCATTTCCACTAAAGCCTCTCCCTACTGGATTATACAAAACTGTTCTGATCTCTGAGCTGCTGTTTGTCTCTCATTCTGTCTATCTCTATACTTCTGCCGTCTCTTCTTTTATTAGATTGTTTTGCTTGCCACCATAATTTATAATTATAGTATTTTATTGGCAAAGCCCACCACACTCAGTATGTCCTGCAGAGAAAGTGATTCATAAACAAAAAGTAAGCAATAAATTGAAGTTAAAGTAGTTTTTTTTTATCTGTCTGCAGATTTCACTACTAAGGTCTCATGCATTTTACACGCTCTACAGGCTCTGTAACTACCAGTCTGAAATGTATATCTGCAAGTGCACAATTTGTAATTTGCATTGAAATCTGCCTATTCCTCTGCCAAACTAAGGCGACAATCAGTATGAGCAGTAGGCTGTTATTCAGCATGAGTGGTGAGTAGCACTTGAAATGACAGGGACTGCAGAGTCCACAGGCCTCGGAAGAATTTGTTGTCCGACTGTTGGTGTTCCTGTTTATACATGAGTCATCTCCATGTGTGTGCACACAGAGAGCTTTGCCAGAGAAAATCCACATATAATAGGACAGGGAGGCTGCTCTCTTACTCTTTTCTTTTTCTTCCATTCTCTCTTTATCTCCCTCTGTCCTTTTTTAAAGTCTTGTAATACAGGGAAAATATGCAAACCATGGAGTGGCAATAGTGGGTTTAGCCAGTGGGAACACAGCGTGATTCCAGCAGGCTTCGACCACAGAGTAAACACTTTCTTTTCTCAAGCCAGAAATAGTTTGGCTGGAGAGCGGCAGAAAGGGAGGGAGGGAAGGAGGAAAGGAGGCGTAACAGAAAAGGAGAAGGAGCAGAGGGGGCAAAGGGAGTACAGCAAGATTATGATGGTCAGACAAAGAGCTTGTTTTAGCCCTATTATTTATTTTCTTCCTTGTCTTTATCTTGCTCATAAAATGTTTACATTGGTGGCCTAGCAATCATTTACCTCCAGTACCACCGCCACCACACACAAACACAGTCCGGTCATGTCACTCAAGCAAATTAATGGCAGCGCTACACAAGGGTCACGTCAAAAGTGTCGATTGTCTCAATCACATTAGTCCAGCACTGGCATCTGTTTAGCATTTAGTTAATTGTGATGTTATTAAGTTGTCAGTGGGCATTAGGGTGGTGATAAGCAAAGCAAATATTCTTCCAGCCGGGCAGGCAGTGCTACTCATGTGTTGAATATGCATGTAATATATATGTTATGAATATACAAGCATACAGCCTGGACCCTGAAGTGTGAATGTGATTCCTACTGATCATTCTTAACTCTTGTTAGCTGTTAGAATGAAATTATCAGCACAAAGATGCTTATGAGGCAGTGCGGCTCTTGGCTGAAAGGCAGATGTGCATTAGCATTATGACTTCTGATCACAAAATGTTAGCACGGTGAGCTTCCTGTCAGTGTCATCTGGTGAGTCAAAATGCTGATTAGAACCATTCTAGCGCTTGTCGTTTCAGCATCCCACTCATAATTGAGCAAGCTGTCGGTGGACGAAGGCAGATTATCCATCTGTTTGTCTGCGTGTGTTCTGCTGGCCAGGGGACTCACACGAGGCATTTTGGGTCACAGAGGGTATCAAGTGCCACATTCACGATGCCAGCCAACACAGATGTACAGAGACAAACGCCTGCTCGCATCATACAAAGAAATGCTACATATTTATGGCTTTATGTTTGATCTATATCACACTCAGTCTTTCTACAGGGCATGTTTGTTTTACTCATTGCTCTCCTAAATGTAGTTTTAAAAAAAAGTGAAAAATGACTCCCTCTTCTTAATGTAAAATCTTCAAGCAGCATTTTTGAATGTATTTTGGCTGCATAACTTGACTTCAACAGTTAATTGGTTATCAAAAGCCAATCAATCAGCTCTCCCGGTACAGGATATTCAGGTTTAATGTCAATGATTCACAGCATTATAGCATAAGAAACATTACTTAAGACAATGATACTTGAAAGTGGTTTCCATCACAATATCTAGGGTGATATGATTGACAATTTTATTCATACAAGTTGCTGTATAGTGTCTCTTTATTGTCAAAATGTTTATAAGATCAGCATTTAAAACCTCACAGTTCGCTTTACCTCTGTCTCTGTAAACAAATACATTTTTCTCTTTCCCCCCCTGCTTGGCACTCACTCTCACTCACCTTCCAAAATAAGAAGAGTACAAGTGGTCAGAGACACTATCGGTGGCTAAATTAAATCAAGTGGGACTAGCTAGATTACAGTCAGTTCTCCTGCTACTAACCTCCTCCTTCTCCCTCAGCAAACAAATTTTTCTCCAGATAAGATCTAAATGAGTTTTTCCAGGCGGAGGAAGATCCTCTGTTTGGCTGATGGATACTGTGCAGGGCTGCAGTGTGACCAACACCCTGTAGTAATCATCCGCCACGGCCATAAGTGTTATGTACAGCGGCCTATATGAACAGAGGATGTGTGATCTGTGTGTAAACGAGATAAAAATGTGTGAATGAGAGTTGGCACTGCTACATTCCCCTGCACCCAGCTTCATTCATTGAGAAATACCCAACTGGGCCCCTGCTCTGCAGAGCCTCTGTGCCGAGGCTTAGTGTCATGGTGGGCACAGTCGCATTGAGGCATCACCACAGGAAACCATGGGACAACAGCATGTCAGGCAGGGAGGTTGTGTTCTTATAAGGGGGAAATAGGTGGGTGGGATTCAGTAGCAAAATTGGATGTCCATAGTGGTGCAACAGACTGTCTGCGGGAGAATCCCCACATGGATGGATCATTGTAAACCAGAGACATCAGCCACACATCCAGAGAGGCCAATAAAATTATGTGGTACGGGCAGTGGAAGGGTTGTGGGGGAAGGGGCGGATTATAGACTCCCAGAGGGCTCTGCGATTCACGGGCCATAAAATGGAAGTCAGCAGGACACACTGCAAATCTGGTCAGCCAGTATCCACCATCCCCTTCCTCCCTCTTTCGACCCCAAGGATGTGTCTTCGCTGTACGTCACAATGCAACCCCAGCGAGCACATCCCATTGTCGGACAATCTTAACTCCCTTGGATGCCGCTTTTCTCCCCTGTTACATTTGCGTGTCTGATGCCGCGGCTTTGTTCAAGATCTGCTTGTTTAAAAAAAAGAGGGGGGGGGGATTGATAAGGAGAGAGACAGAACAGTGGAAATCAACGAAGGCCTTTGCTCCCCGGGGAATGAAAAGACTGCTTTTGTCAGGAGGTTCCCTACTTTCAGATATCCCATCGTATTTTAACCTTGGCAAGGCAAGGACTTTGAATATAAAAGGATTCACCCAAGAGAGTGAAAGAGAGAAAGAAATGTGGAACACTGGCCTCACGTCAACAATAGCCAGGATTCTTTTGTCCACAGTGTTATTTGAAGTAAATCTCCCTCTGTAATTAGATTGGAGCTGTTTGTGGACATCTAAGAAGAACATGTCAGTGTTAAAACAGCAACACGCAAGGGCCCTTTTAATTTACAGCGCAAATACCTTTCGATTAGCATGGCGAGAGAGGAGGGGGAGTAGGGTCTGAGGGGAGGGACAGTAGAAGAGTCTTTGGATCCTTTTCTTTTTGTTGTTGTTTGAGAGCGGGAAGAGGTTTGAGCAGCTCTGTGTTCTTTAATTGTGAAGCAAGGAGATTAGTACAAGCACTTCCAACTTTTCACCCCAAATACTGGATTTCACACAGGCAAATTTAGCCACCACTTCAGGTCATACATCTAAAGAGAGGGAATGAAATCTCCTGCCTTTGCTTGTGCCCCCCGTGTCTGTCTGACAGCACCCTTAATGGCACAGAGCAGCCACGCTAATGAAAATGGCCGTTCATCCTCACTCCAAGTCTGTCTCTCAGACTCATATAAAAGTTAATGTACCCGTGACAATGACATTCAGAAGGCCGTTTAGCTTTGGACAAATGCTGCATTTCTTGGTGGCAAGAGCAGCCTGATACACAGAAATGTCCTTTTACACTGCGTGCAGCTCAATCAAAGGGCACTTAGCAGTGTCATATTGATTATGGTAGCTTAACCCCCGTCAATCTCTGATGGGTCATTTTGGCAGCCTTCCCGTAAATGGCTTAAATGAATAGGACTGCCTCAACAGGAAGAAAGGGGTTCCTTGATCTAAAGACAGTGCTGGTTATTTCTAATGTTTTGCATGTTAAAAATAATATATGCTCATCAGAGGGAGATGGTATATATGTCTGTCTCTTCGTGTGTCTTGAGGCAAATTGTTGAGACGCAACAAGCACAGATCATGGACAATCCCAATTATTAAAGTGACATTTAAATTTAATTAATTATCATTCCATTTGAATGTGATTTCAGCTCCCAGTTGATGAGCTCACTTCATTTCTGTGTAAAGGAAATGAGCTACTTATCAACCACACAATAAGAAATCAGCTTGGATCACTTCACACTCCTCTGTTGAAACAGAGGTTTTGATGTAATGTTCTTCAAGAGTTCTGGGGTGTGTTGTCCACTGATTTCAGAAGTCTTTACAGCAGTCTGTAGGAACAAATAGAAGGATAATATACATTTCACTTAGAGTTAAATGTGAATTTTCTGAATGGTGGGTCTTAATTGTAATCTGTATATGTCCTAGTAGTTTGTTTCAGGTCTCTAGAGGGTGTTTGTTGGATTTTCATTTCCAATAGAATATTCTGTTCTTGATAAACTTGTATTAAACATGTGAGTTGCTGTAAACCCAGCTTTACTTCACCAGATTTATAAAAAGCTCAGAAATTCATCCCTGAAAAGTGTGGTGTTTTGCATGTCTCAGATAATTTACCACAAGTCTCACACTGCTAATCCTTTTCAAACCCTGTTTTGCTGTTCTGAATGTGTTTTACAGTAACTACACACCCCAGGCAGCCATGTTTGCCTTGAATTTCAATACAAAATGAAAAAGAAAACTGCGTAATTGTCATCAATATAGCAATGCATTTGTAAGACAGTGGCTGAGCAAGAAAAATAAAAAAATAAAAGAAAAATAAATTCAAAAACGTGACACCTTATGCTTTGCTTTAATAACTGCATATGGCCTAAAATATGTAGAAATGCTGGTTTAACCATTTGGAAAAATGTTTTCTTTCAGCATTGTCTTTTATTCAACTTAAAGAAATGTAATGCAGCTTGCTCACAGAAGTCATATGCAAACAAGAAACTGCAGGTGTGTAATTTCAGTAGAGCTCATTTACATATAATAATGGTGATGATATAATAACAGAATGATATGTTCTCAAACATAACCCGCTCTTGCTCAATAAAGAGTAGTAAAGACTTCACTGTGCTGATGTTTCCTGTGGAGGAATGAAGTCTCCCACCATGGCACAGCTGAATTTGGCTCTTGAAGACCATATGGTAGCATGAAGAAATTTCTGTACTTTTATACAAGGAAGAGTAAAACAGAGAGCCATCACTTAGTTGGGTTTGTCTTAGAGCTAGCCCGCTAGGACAATACTCCAAAAAAGAACTCAAGTGGGACCCATTACACCCCACCGAGGGCAGACTCTTATCAGTTAATAGCAGGTTTCCCTCTGAGAGCAGATTGTTTTGATAGATGGCACCTGGTCGAGCCTTTGTAACCAGCTACAAAAAAAAACACCAGCGTATGCTAGATACACTCCGGGAGTAAAAAGATTAAAATAAGCATCCTGTGAGTGTTAATATGTAAATAGAAGCAGAGTAAAAGAGTGATTTTATTTTATTTTTTTTAGCTATTCATGATTATAGCTGCCATAAATAGAAATGTGAGTTCATGTTGAGTCGGTTTCAAGTTGTCTGAAAGTTACATTTCATAAGTGAAAAATCTAGCTCAATCATTTATATCATTTCTAAGTAACTGACAAATGTAAGCTGCTAAATATTCTTTAGCAAGTAAAATGCCTGTGGCATGAACACACTAAATGTGTCTAAAGTGAAGCCCCCTAACACAGAGAACCAAGACAGTCATCTTTATATCAGATCAGGGTTGTGTTTGCTGAGTTTTGCTATAATTGTTTCTAAACAACAGCATGATAATCTTGGCTGATGAAAAAGAGTTGGATGCAAGATAAGTTAATGCTGAATATTCATGATTTTTCATAATAAAAGACTCAACAAAGTTGTGTATCAGTCATGTATATTAAAAGTTAAAATGAATAGCAAAGCTGTGCCTTCAGAGGAACGCTCAGGTTTATTTAAGACCACTGCAAACTTACGCTCCTTACGTGTTTTTTCCCTGTTGTCTTTGCTGCCCTCCATTCCTGCCCTCGTGGCTAAATGTTCTCTTGAACATTTATTTAGCATTTATGTTTGGATTTATTCACAAGTAAATATGCCAAAAGTCTTTTTTGGTGTCAGAAAGACAGCTGCTTTCTGTACACTGACCTTGACTAACTTTTACAACCCAGGAGCAATAGTTCAAACTTTATTCATATCAGCAGATGAAATAAACAAGACTTGATTAAACTGAGTAAACTTTGAGGATTGCTGAAAAACTGACTTTCAGAGCACAGTTTTTTACATTTTTTTGTGTATATTGCATCAAATCAACATTTAAAATTCGTTAGCATTAAGACAAGCCACATTTTAAGAAATAAAATGAGATTTATAAACAAATATTATATAAATTACTTCTATCCCATCCAAATAAATACAGTTTGACATTGTATTGTGTTTAAAATCAGTTTCCAGGCTTAACCTCTGTGAAATTTCGGTTTAGCCATTTAATTAGAACTGATGCACTTAATAGCACAGACCCATGTGACGACAACGTTGCCAGTAATAAATGAACACAATGAGAAACAATTTTAAAGTGCAGATCAGTTCTCATTCATAAACCAAAACATTAAGACAAAATCTTTAAGCTCCACACTGATAGGCCACATCCTGGTTGTGCAGGCCGTGTCAGGCCATGTTCAACTAAACCAGCTGAGAAGTGAAGGCACAAGTGAAACTCACATTAAGAAAAAAGTTTAGTTAGAAACACGTTAAAATACAAGAATGCATCTGTATTTATTTTGAGTAATAAAATAAGTGGAATTTAGACTAAAGAACTTCAGAAATGCAGGTAAAAATTTGATAATCTTCACACTAACGCACTTTAATTTCTCCATTATTTGTGGTGACATTAGTAACAGCGCTTTAATTATTTGACATTTTCTTCATTTTTGACAGCACTTTTTATTATTGTGATTTTAGGTGTTTACTATAAACCGGGAGTCAGAAATTCAACAAATGCTTGATTCCCGGCAACAAAATATAATATAAAATCGTGGCAAATACTTTTACTGCTTTGATTTTAAACTGTGGATAATTTCAAGGAAAATCATTTGTAGGCCAACATTTCATTTACTGCAGTTATAGATTAGTGAGAGTCAGTCATCACCAGATTCCTCACATTAAAGTTTTATATGGACAGAGTATATTTTTGCTAAAAAAAAAATCATGACCAGTTAGGCTTTAATATATAAATACCCCACCCCACCCCCAAAACAGGAATGTTTGGGGGTGGGTGCGCTGGTCCGACTGCGGTGTCCTCCTACAGTCTGACTGACCAGCAGGCTCTGGGAGATGATTGATTGGGTGGTACTGGGGCCACCAAGGACCCTTTCTGCAGCTTTAGAGGTTAGGGGTCACCTCTTCTGCAGATCTGCTTCCTTTTGTACAGTCACAACACCAGGAGACTAGTGTCACATCACCCCCTTTCTTTTCTCCCCTATCCCTCCTCCTCCTTGTCTTCACCCTGGGAAAATGAGGGAGGCATCAATTAAATCTTTTCTTTCTTTCTCCTCAGTTCTTTATGTTTCTGAAGTTGTTTCATTAAAAAAGAAAAAGCTAATTCTTTAGGTTTAAATGCAAAGAGGTAAGCTTTGTTAAACCTTCCCCAAAATGAAATTAATGATAATGGAGACATGCAAGCTTATGTAGAAATATTTATTAATGGATTATTTGAGCAAGCAATTAGCACTACACTAGCATCCGGATATCCACATTGGAATGGTTTAAAATATGTGTCAGTTCTAATGATGTTATGTGGCAGGCAATCTTGTTAATAGCTTGAGATGAAATTGGTTGGACTGTGACATTTATATAATGAAAAGAGCTTCTTTTGTATTCACTGGTATTGTTGACAAGTTGTCAAACTAGACTTTGGAATGTTTGTAATATGTAATCTTCATCCATGATACAATCAAAAGCCAAACCAAAATCTAAACTTATAACTGTTTGGTTTAAAATCCTCGAGTTTGGGCATTATGGCTGTCCTTAAATGGCAGAGCAGAGAGAAGCCCTGCAACGTAATCCTTTGATATGTAGTCCGTCCGAAGGGTTTGCTGAGGGATAACATTGCAATTCAGAAAATGTGGCTGGTTCCTGGCCCTCAGGGGCCAAGCTTTTGTGGTCACAGGACCAGGATTACACTTTAACCTCCACCACCACACGCAGCCAGCCACCCCCCCAACCCCCCTGGCGAAGGCCTGGGGTCAGGTGAAAGGCCAGGAATCTTAAACAGGGCAGAAATGGAGGGAAGGGGAAAAGAGAAAGTCTGTACTTTAACCATCCTCAAATGCAATGCTTTGACCCAGTCCTTTATTTGAGTTCCACTACTGAAGACTTTGTGCTTTGTTCCTGTAAATGCATGCAATATATTTACATCTCCATTCAGGTAAATATTCAGAACCAGGTTTTGTGTGAACTTTTAATTAAATTCTAACAGGATGACAAAACAGACTCCAGCACCACTGAAACAAGCGAACATGAAAAGGAATGTGAACTTTAAAATAAATAAATAAATAAATAAACATCATCTGAGGTGCCACCCTTAATCAAAATGCAACATTATCATTTGTTGAAAGGCCTTTATATGCATTAAATTAGTTCCTAACTGTGAGGAAAACCACAAAAAGCAGATAAAGTTTTGCCTGAACCTGTCACTGAATGTCCAGACCCTGATAATAGACAGTGAATTATAAGATCATGTCTCTTTCTACATTTTTATAAAGTATACTACAGACATGACAGAGTCTGGTCTCAGAGAGTTTTTTTAAAAATAAGCAAAAGGTATTAAAATGCAGATTACAGGCTCCATTGTGGAGATTCTCAATACAAAATCTTTACTTGAAGGAACAATCACTTAACACAGGTGAAAGTCTGAACTGTGTTTTTAAGACTCTTAGTTGCTGTAAGTGTCTGATGTTAAAATTACCAAGGGTAAATGGGCGCAAATGACATCCTTTCTTAATTATTGCACTATCCAACCAGCAATGGAAGAATATCATGTTCATGTCATCTCTGCCGACAACACATGATCAGTGTTTCCAAGTCCGTGCTCACTTAATCAGATTGGGGGGGGGGGAATTATAGCAACAAGTCTGGGTCAGAGAGCTAGTGGTCTCTCCCTCCCACGCCACACTATAATTTCCTGGGCTCTGTCCAAGGAGAAATATGGCCTGGAGACATAGAGGAAGAGCTAAACATAGAGATGATGGGGCAGATGCAATGTGGCAACACAAGGAGGTGAGGAAGACATAGTACGAAGATGACAAGTTACATGTTGCTTTCTAATTATCTGCCTTTTTACATTAAGCACACAGTGTCTTTCATTAATCGTCTCAGTGTTTCTTAAAATAGGGCTCATAAAGGAATCTTTCAGCAAGGCTGCCAGTCTTATTTTATCTCTAACCAGTGAATTGATCCTACTAATATGCATTCTCTGTCTTTTAATGAAACTATGTATTCCCATAAGACTTTTTGACAATAGAAAAATACAAACTAACACCGTACTTATCTTTTAGTGGCACAAACTCTGCTCGATTTGATCTTTCAGAATCATCCTGTATTTCTGGGCTCCTCCCGTACTTTTGGTCCTATGGTAAATTCTTACAGTATTTCTACACACCTGTAGCAGGATTTCCTAAATGAATTCTGCCATTTAGACATGACCATATAAATTTAATCAGTGGTATTCAGTAAGTCCTGAATAGATGTTTTTTTACTTTTTCTGTGACTTTTATGAAATCAATTTCTTTTGATTGCTGTGTTTTTCCAAAAATTATTTGGCAGGTTTAAAATTTGTCTTTTCTTATGTTGAAAAAATCAACGCCAAAAATAGAGTAAAATAAAACTTATAAAAGTGCTGCCAACTAACAGATACATTACTGTTCTCCTCTCTGCAGCTCACATACAGCTCAAACACTTTGCTTTTTTTTCATTCATTCTTCTCTTACTACTTAACAGCAATTTAGCAATTTAAGTTCTCTTATTCTCTCTGATGCACTCAGTTAATAATTGCTAGTGTTTGTTCAAAGCAGACAAAACACCCAGAGATGTCAGAAAAATGTCAATAATGACTAACAAGTCAGTTAAGTATTAACAAATAAAATCCTATTTTATAAAACATTTGACCATGGATTAAGTTTAAACAGTTTTTGAGTCTTTATGTGTCTTGTACTGACATTCAGAATATCTTTTTCTGTATCAGTCTTTAAAAGACAACTGGAGACAGTCCTCATGGTTCATATTAGACTATTTGCCTTATTAAGATAGTTGTTGCCATGAATCCACCTAAATTAAATAATACTTGCCGTTCGATATTTTGCCCATGTTAGAACTTCATGTTAGTGAAACAGCATTTACCCTTAGTGACCCCTGTGCTCGGTAACAAACACCCGACCCTCTGAACTACTTTCTAATCTCCATTTTCAGCCATTAACTGTCTCAGTGATGGACACTCAGGTTGTTAAGTCTTACCTTATACAGTATAACAGGGTTTTTGCTAGAGGCAAACTCCTATGAAATGAAAGGTCATGTGAGGACTCCTGTGCTTCCCTGTTGCTCTGGATCTCCACTGGGAACCAGTGTGTGTATGAAGACAGAGGAGCACCTCCTACTGGGCCAAGGCAGCACTGACTTCTGCTCACAGCTGCCTCACACATGCGACCCAGCACCAGCACTTTTCTGCTTTATTCCCACTCATCTGTATCGTCTGTTCTTTATTCAGAGGTGACTTTATGGGGCCGTTTTGTTGAGATCGGTGCTATCATCTCCATTATATGATTATCTTCCGCTAATCTCCCACTGTAATAGTCCTGCTGGACCAATTTCTGGTGCTGGACCATTTCTTATCTGCATTTTTAGGCAATCTGGGGCATCAGGCTCCTGACTTCTCTCCAGAGATGAAGGCGTAAGATGATGGTCTTTTAGTAATGATTTCATTCCTGCCTTTAGTGAATCCCAATGTGATCATTGTGAATGAGAGTATTCCGTTTAGGTCAATGAAATGTGACAGCTCTTTAGACTGAGGTATGAATCTGTAGCATTATACACTTATGGTGAAGGCATATATACTGAGTGACAAATTTGCACGTTTGTTCCAAACCTAATATTTCTGTGTAAATATTTTCCAGTGGCTCCATTTTTCAAAGATAATTTTAGGATTTTATTTTCTCCTGGGTAGCGGCTCTTAGCGAGAGCTATTTTCAAAACCACAGGTGGGCACATACAGGTGGTTGTTAACAGTCCTGGCACTGAATACACTTGTTTTCACTCCTCTTTGTTTCCGTCTGAGAAGCTTTTGAGCCTTGCTGAGTTTCTCAGCTGCCTTTGATTTTCCCGTACAAATGTGAAAAACATGAACCTCCTCTGCTCTCGTCTGTCTGAGCGTGCACACAGCAAAACGACTAAATCTACAAGCCACCTAGTGATAATGTGATAAGTGAAGT
The DNA here is from genome assembly GCF_001952655.1 of Monopterus albus. Lineage (NCBI taxonomy): Eukaryota > Metazoa > Chordata > Actinopteri > Synbranchiformes > Synbranchidae > Monopterus > Monopterus albus. The sequence continues at coordinate 4,078,083 of NW_018127918.1, forward strand.
TCCCTGGTGAAAAAGATGAAGACAGGAATTAAATTAAAGCCACAGTTTAGATGTGTGGTAGGCTTGTTTTTCTCTCTCTTTATTGTGCAAAACTGAAATATCAGGTTTATGTGAAGGAGTGAATCAGCATATATTAATATGTGGACATCCAGTGTGCTCTTTCAGTGCACGATTGGAATTGTCTGTTCATAGTTTAAACTAGATTAATTGTACAAGAATTTATTTAGTAATGCTAGTTAACTATAGTAAGAGCTTTACAAGCATATTTTAATGGTAGCCTATACAGTGTACTGTATAGCATGCTATACAAATGAACTTTTTTCTGGAGTAGTCCTCTGTTGTCATATTTCAGTTTAATGTGAATAAAACTAGATGATGATGATATAATATTCCCATACATCTTTACAAAGAAATTGATCTATATTTATTATATTTCATATATAATGAGGAAACTAATAGTGTTGGGGGGGAAATTGAGTAAAAAAACAAAAAGTAATCAGGGGCCCTCTTGTAATTCACACATTGTGAATAAAATACGGGTTATACTAAGATTCCCCTACACCATTAAAAGCAAACCAATTGATATTTGTAAATAAATGATAAAACGAGGAACACTGAAAACTAGTGACAAATACAGTAAAGTTTGGGGTTTGATCATCATTTTTATGGAATTTGAATTCAGTAATTGATTTACTTTTATTTGAGGACAATGTCATGTAGTTAAGCCACATGAAGGTCACATTATTTTTTTATTAAACTCAATATAAAATAGCTTTCTGAGGTGTAAATAAGTTCAATTTGGCATTTAAAGTTTAATTATTTTAAGATTCACCAATGTTTGCCATTTAAGATCCTTTCAGAAATCAAGGTATTCTGGCAGCATGCATTAAAGAGAATTAAATATAGTATGTTCCTACCATGTTGGAGTGGGAATTATTCAGCAGCACTCACACTAATGCATGTTCCACTGTTGATATTAGCAGTTCCATGTTGGTTGTATACCCTTTTATATTCAGTTTAATATTCATGTTCCATTATTTCTATGCTACTTGTTACTGCACCGAGCTACCGCCGCCCACAGGGATCGTTAAAGTTTCACCCCTTTTCCCCCTTATTACTGTGTAGCACAACAGTATACTACTGTATGTAGTAACACCAAAGGACACAAGTGAATGAAACAAGACCAATACTTCATCACAGTTGTAACAGAGAGAGAGCAACACTGTGCACACACGCCACCATTTCTTCAACCTCCAAATCAATTTCCTTTAAATGGAATTAAGCGAGATTGAGGCACACCACTGTATTAGTTCTTCAAAACACAACCACCCCCACCCCCCAGCAGCTCTAAAATGCACACTTTGCCTCCTCCTCTCCGGTGGCTTCCACTTTCCTCTCGATAGAGGCTGATCAACACAAAGCTAATCTATAAATAAAGGCTTTTCTTCCAACCCACAAAGTCCTGAATGCCACTCACAGTTTAGCTCCAAGGTCACAGCTCTCTGAACTCTTCTTTATTTCATTCATTTACCACTTGTTTGGAAAATGGCTTTAAATGCACTTTAAGCTAATGTAAATCTCTTCTTCGAGGGAAACAAACACACAATAGACAAAAGAATATATATATATTGATTTATATATAGTGATTTTTATATTTAGTCTCTGGTGGGATGCAGTAACCCCACCTGGAATTAAACCTACAAATACCCCTATTTTTGCACTGTTTAGTCTCTAGCTTTGTTTTTACACACTTACTAAGGAAAAAGTCAAGTTGAGAAATAAATTTTGATGAATCATATAACTCAATTTTCTTATTAATGATATATATATACCAGGATTCGGTTTCTTTCCTGCAACATCCTGACTTTAAATAGAATTCAATGTAAAGCCATTAGTCCTTACCCACGTACAGCGTACAGTCCACAAGCAGTGTTTTTGATTTTAACCTCCGCCCCTGTTCTCATCCTCTGCTACTCCCAACAAAAGGCCTTCGTTTTACTACATTAAGCCGGCCAAGAAGCATGGCACCCTCATTGTATCTAATACCTTTATTTTCCAGTAGAGATTTGGCAGTGCCTTTTCCCTGAGCATTCACATATGATTTGCTGTTAAGGCTACACATATCAGATAACGTTCTTATCAAAACCCCAACACCCCTCATCCCTGTTTCTTTTTTGTCATACCCCTCCCTTGTCTTTACTTTTTCCCAAGCTGTTTGAGAAAACAAAACAAACACCCCATCCTGTCCAGCATGTCTTTGTTGGAATGGATGGAGGATATTGTGTGTGTGTGTGTGTGTGTGTGTGTCTGTGTGTGTTAGGACAGTGCACGCAGGTGCTAAAAGCCTTTTGTCCAGCAGGAAAGATGTCAGCAGCCACAGTGAGGGGAAAAAGTGAGGGGGAGCTGGGGTCATTTCGCCTCAGCCTTTTAATGTGTGTGTCTGTGTGTGCATGCGCGTGCACGCCTGGGATTACTCACACTGTGGGGACCAAAACTTGTTTGCACATTCACACTGTAGGGACTTTGCCTTTCTTGTGTTGACCAGATGCTGGTCCCCACAAGAATTTTAAGGTTTTGGCTTTGTTAAGGTTAAGGTGAGATTAGGTTAGAGTTAGTTTAAGGTGAGGGTAATTATTAGGGTTAGGCAAGTAGCGGTTGTGGTTATAGTGAGAGTAATTCTCATAGAAAATGAATGTAAGTCAGTGTCAAGTCTCCACAAGAAATGGAAACAGATGTTTGTGTGTGTGGCCTGGTATTACTCATGTTGTGTTTACACATTACACTGTCCCTAAAATATAAATCATTGCATTTTTAGAGTTTCGGTTTTAAGCCATGAGAATAAGGACATTTTGTCTTGTCCTCACTTTCTCAGACCCCTTTAAGGGGCTGTTTGAGGGTTAAGACTTGGTTTTAGGGCTAAGGTTAGAAGTAGGGTTACGAAAAAGGGTTGTAGTGATGCTTAAGGTTAGAGGCTAGGAAATGCATTATTTCAATGAGTGCCCTCACAAAGATAGCTACAGTATACTAGTGTGTGTGTGTGTGTGTGGGTTGAGGGACCTAAGAGCCTGTGACTAATGTGGGTTTGCAAGCCCATTCCCCCAGCCCCCTTTTCCTTTTACATTGTCTGCTCCCACTGTCCAGATGGCCAGTGAGAAGAATAAATCCTGGGAAGGTGAGGAGAGATTTGAGATTCCATTGCAGGACAGAGAGTAAAGGTGGGGAGGGGTTGTGATGGGAGGTTGACAGGGTTGAGTTGGGTAGGTCACTCCCAGTCCGTCTGTCCACACAAACCCTTTTGATTTTAGAGGAGCAGAGACTGACCTGAGAATGGGAAACTTACTTTTTTCACAGTTTCTTTGATAACATTGATATTTAATGAACATAGCCATTTTGTACCTTACTTCAGTTGGAAAGATTCACTGTTTCTGCTTTAACATTTCACTATGCCTTACTGATCAGGGAACTTGCAGTAGAATCTGTGAATATCATTGCAACTTCACTGTAGTCCAGCTTCCCAGGCTAAGGCAACTTCATTCAGTACATTAGTATCTTTGTTAGCTAGGTTAGCATATTCTTTAGTTGTAAAATAGCAGTTATAGCTTCCCTCTATCTGCTGACATTATAAAGATATTAATCCAATCTGGGTGTGCCTACCATCCCAACGGTAAAATGGGTGAAATATGAAATATCCAATCAGCTGTTTGAATTACTTGACGACCAATCATACAAACATTTGTCCAAACACTGATCACTGATTATCAGGTCATTCCAATTTCCAAGGTTTCTGTTTGAGATAAAGCCACCTCTTTTTTTTTTCATGATAAAACTTTCATCGTGGTTTTGACATTCATTCTGATATGCCCTTTTAAAGTTCATTCTGCCTAAAGTGCTCACAAAAACACTTAGACACTGTGCCTAAGTGCTTATATCGTAGGGAGAACCTTGGTAATGATGTTAACAAATAAAAGAGACAATGCACAGGCAGTTACCTCTTGAAATAAAAACCATGGCTCCTCTTCATCTGAGACTGAGACAAGACCAAGTAAAACTGCAAATGATTCCGCGATGAGACCACTTTCGAGACCAAGACCAATTTCGAGTACTACATTACAACACTGTACACAGTTACCATTTGTAGGCCACGTAGCTCCTTGCAGATTTTGTAAAACCCTTATTGCTGTACCCAGTGAATCATTATCTCAGAATAAGATCTGAGAGGCTTTTTCTCTGTTCTAGATCATTAATCTTAGTGACAGGGATTTACATCAGCCGACAGATTTGCTGATATATTTAGAGCGAAAATGTCTCAATTTCCTGCTAAAAAGAAAAATAGGACTGCACTCAAATGTGGTGCTTCATCTGTAAACACACAATTGAGCATTTTATGTGGAGAAAACTGAGTATACAAATGACCAAGCTGTGCAAATTTCTCCATGGGATACTCAAACCTCCCACTGAATGTTGTCATTTATTTTCATTGGTTTCCTGCCTTAATGGACTTCGCTTGAACAAAATCTTTGTATTTAACCTTGAGAATGAAGTGTCTGAATGCATATGTACATTTGTAGTCAAAAACACAGACACACACTTATCTATAATGATCAGCTCACTTACTATTTTTTCTTTCTAATAGCACAAGCTTTTTGCAATTTCACAAGGACTCCAATGTAAAGGACACGTTCTTATTTAACACTGTCAGTCCTGCTCTAGACTTTAAAGTCACAATCAATCAACACTTTATCGGTGTTATTTAATGTACGTAAGTATTTCTCATGGTGACACTGGTGCACACCTTGCACATCTGAATTTGCTTGCTGTGACATAAAAAAACAACCAGTCATACACAACTGTTGCAAAGAAGAACCACATAAAAAGTCACAATCAATGCAGCAGAGGCAGAGACAGCTTGATTTTTCTGTCTCTAGTCTGATTCGAGCTTCAAAATCCCTAGATCCACCAGTTCCCATAATGCAAGCAGTATCATCTTTTCACTAGACCTTCCATTGTAAACACCAATGTTTCTTTCAAGCTCCATGCCTTCAGTTGTTACTCAGGCTTTCTGGTATAAATCTGAAGTCTCAAGGCCCAAGTTGAGATAATTCTGCTGGTATCACTGTGACACAATTATTTTATCATGTTTTCGTGAGTATTACTGTACTACCCAACTGATTTTGGAGACTGTCCTCCTGTAAAATAAGGCAGTATATGTCGTTTGTGCCAGTAGGTTATTACAACAAAATCATATGTGTCATAGTTTGATAACTTATAGTGACTGTTATTAATTATGACATGAGAAACTATATAAAGGCACAAAGTCTGTAGGGAAGAAGATGGGTGGATGGCTAGGTACACACAACATAGGATCATAAACTATATAGAGGCACCAAGTCTGTAGGGAAGAAGATGGGTGTATGGCTAGGTACACACAACATAGGATCAGTAACAAATATATAAACTCAATTAAGCAGTATGTTTATTACTGAGGTCATAGTTAAAGGTTGTGTTTTTACTGGACTTCATTATATTTAGAAGTGTGCCTAATATTCTGACCCTCAATTTCACCAAAAACGGCAACATTTTGAGCTTCACAGATGTGAAGGTAGAAGTGTTACGTTGAAGTGCATACACTTCTACAGGTGTACCTAATAATGTGGCCTGTGAGTGTACATTCAAGGCAGCCTGAGACAAAATGCATTGAAGCCTAGCGAAAAAAATGCCACTGTTTTACTGTCTGAGGCGTCAGTAGTAGCGCTCTCTTGCTGTGTCACAGACCTCATAATTTGTTTATTCATAGGAAGATATTTACTGTCCTCACCTCTCTGTTCTCAGTCTCTGTGCCAATTAAAGACAAGGGCCTCGTGCTGGACTGGAGCAATATGTACGCGTTTTCTCTGTTCACTTGTCTTTCAAAACTTGGTTTACTTGGTCAGCTTTTCTTTTCTTTGCACATTTGGATAGTGACACCGTAGTGGCAATGTGGTGTGCACAGACAGAAGACACCGAAGTCTCGCTTTCTCATGCCCAGAGGACAGAACGTGAACTCCTGTTAGCCATTAGCTAACTCAGTCACCTGTTAGCTGACCCTTGAGCTCTGTCACTTGTTGGGGTTAAACATCATACCCTCACCAGCTGTCAACATTGCCAGGACAACAATGTCAAACAGGGAAACGATTATGTTTAGCCTTATTCTCGGGCCAGGATCACTGTAGCGATTGCTAAATAGACTATATTCTACAAAACTAACAATTTATTGATAAGTGTAAAGCAGTTTTTTTTCAAATCAGGAAACATAAATTTCATTAAATTGTATTATTGCATTCTTGGGTCTGGATTGACTTGCCGTTCAGCCTGGATCTGGACCGGAGTCTGGACTTTGAAAAGCCCTGGTCTAGAGTATAACGCTGATATAAGCCTTCAGATGCCACAGTGATCAATTAATGGACTTGAGCTTTCTTTTGACAAATGAAGCGAGTTTTGGTGTAAACATGTAACCTGGATTATAGCTTGCATTATCACAGCTTCTATTTTGGTTAAGTTCCTTTTCTGTGGCTCATACTGGCTTTTTACCAGATGTACATCCCTGGCCAGGTCCCTCCCTTACCGGCAGAAGAAGAGTGAGCCAGTTGTCATGGCCAGGCTGGCTGAGAGTTAGGGAGGCCAGCTGTAGCACAGGAGCTGTTCCCTCTCATTTCCACTTCATTTCTCTTTCACCCCCCCCCCCCCCCCCCCCACACACACACCCACACACACACACCCTCCTCCCTCCATCCATCCATCCATATATCCCTTCTTCCTCTCTCCTCTTCCCTCTACCAGTCGACCAGCACTCTCTCCATGCTGGGCTCCACTGTGCCCAGTCAGTTGTGGCAGAGCAAATGGCATCTCTTTGTTTCTTCACTCTCTAAGTGCAATCATATGCTTTTGAGCAGTATATATATATATGCTCATTACCAAGTTAAAGCCCTCACATATCAAGGACACACAAAACCATTTATTTGTGTTCCCCTTTTCTTGATAAAGCACCACTTTTTTGTCACATTTTCCTTTTTAGCTCAGCTTCCAATTTTTTAGAACTATATAAATCAGTTTATTACTTCAGCTGTGTGAGATGTATAGGAGACCAAGGGGCTGGGTGGAGTAATTTGGTCATAAAAATGATAAGTCATGCAGTAAATAAACAGAAGTAAAGGAAACCAAATCACTTCCAGGGTTGACCTACTGTAGAGCAGAGTAGGTCCAGACAGAGCACTCTCTCTGTTTCCTTTTCGCTCCCTCCCTCCCTCCTCTCCTTGGTATGAATCTGCCGTATCTCATTCCCCAGCGCTAATTCCAATTTAATTGCCAGTAGCCCGAAGCCTCCTCAATAGGAGTAACAAATGGTTTGATTCTGTAGACTTCATCAGACTGCATTTTAAATGCGACACAGTAACCCGGTGCGAATGCCAATGAAGCCTGGCGAGTAGCTCCTCTGTTTACTAATTATCCTTTTTCTTACTCCGAGCCACACTGCACAAGTTGTCTGATTAAATCGGATTTGTGGGAATTGGAGGGTGGGGTTGGTGGATGCTCCAGTGGTGGTGGGAGAGGAGGAGATGTCGGAGGCAGTGCTGATGAGGGGTGGGTGGATTGGATGGCAAGCATGGTCCATCATTGTAAATGATCCACAAGTCCACAACAAGAAGAGGCTGGTGGTGCAACTGTAAATCATGATAAAGAGCTTTGCCACTGTTTCTCACATTGACATAGATTCCTAGCTTGCATCGTTTATGATCTTTACAGTCTGCATGGTGGTGAGGAAAAAACAAACGTACAATGGTAAATAAATTCTACTGACATTTCAGAATTTATATCCACTGCAGTCATGCAGGGGAAGGGTCTGAGATTTCTTTTTAAGGTTCATGAAGGGGGTTGGGATGTGTATTTAAGATCTGAAAAGCTGTTAAGGGCCCATGTTATAGCCATACAAATTATTCTTTCTCTGTATATGTCCTGTATGGTTAAAGATGTTAACTGAAAGAAATTCTTGTATTTTAGTTTGTGTTTTTACAGCCATTTCCCTATATTTTTCTTATTAATAACAAATCACATTAAAAGATCAAAACCATTAATGTGTCATTCCTTCTTTAAATACTCTCTGACCTTCCCTGCTCTGTCTATGGCACTAATCCCCAAGCTGATTTGTTTCTACTGAAGATGTAAATGCTTGAACGTGGGTTAGGAATAGATTGTGGATACCCAAACCGATCCCAGTGGGACCCATTGGTACCTGAGGGTTTGGGCCAGATTTGGACAGAAATTAGACATTATGTTCAGGTCCAGGTCAGACACATAGGTCAGACTTTAGGCTAGAAGGCTTGAGCACTCAAATGTCTGCTTTGTTTAATGATCAGAGGGAAAACACCATACAAACTCAATAGTGTCAGCCTCGGGTTGGTTTCAGACATTATATACTGTACTATAAGTGCATTGGGTCAGGGTCAGGTACAGACGCCACACTCTCGGGCACAGGTTGGGTTTGGATAGAAATATGCAACCTGATCCATGGTCTAGTCAGGAATGGTAATTTTTACAAACAGTACTTGTTAGTGGGATCAAATCATTGCTGGCTTTTGTCTTGGCTGGTGCTAAACTTATTTGTTACTCTAACCAGCAAAGCACATTTAAAGTCATTATGAATGCTGAAAAACATTCGGCCATTTAAGCCTCCTTAATAATGCATTATAGGCTGTCATAACAACCTACTGATCCTGAGTTAACACTACAATTTGAGTAATAATGTGCAAATAGTAGTGAAGTGCTTCACTTGCTACAGTTGGGAGAAAATATGGCGGGGCTGGGATGCTATGCAGATGAGGAAATTTGCACTGCTGTAAAGACCTCTCCCTGTCAACTAAATGGTCATTTGAGCTGCCATATGGTTGTGCTGACATTATCTCTGGGTAATTAATATGGCATCTCGCCTGACATCTGGTGGCATTAATCTAGCTGGGAGCAGTACATCTTACAGTGTCAGTGCTGCTGCGGGCCCGATGTGAATTATCACTGCCCGATGAAACTGGGAGGCAGGGATGAAACAAAACACAGCACAGTGAGCTCGGGTTTGTTGTGGTGCTGCAGTTTCTTATAGCTGGGATTGCCTTTTCTTTGATTTCTTGCTTGTTTTCCCTACTTGAATAATGTGAAGAGTTATCGGTTCTTTGATTTCCTTCCTCATTCAGTACATCTTAGAAGTCACTTTTAGATTGATCATATCAGTGTGTTACGATCATTTTTGTTAGGATCTTTTTCTGTATCAAATATTCTGTCCCATTTTCTTATTATTGCATTTACACTAATACAGTCTGTCCCAGTTGCAGTAAATAATCATTTACTTGTACGTAAAAATCCACTCATGTTGATGGTTTATTAGTAGTAGTATTTACTGTCAGTATACAAGCATTTGATGTTATGTGCCATTTAATATTAAGATGAAATTATGTAAGGTCACCTTTTTTGGTTCATAACCTATAAACAAAGGTATGTATGCTTGTAGCCAACCAGAATTCTGTACAGGTTGGGAATTATTTTCTCATAGTGTTTTAAAATAAAAACATATTTTTAGGCCAGTTTTTTCATTTCCACTGAGTTGCACAACCTTAATTAAAATAAGGTTGTTTTCTCATGTAAAAGCAAAGGTTCTTGCTTTCTAAAACATTTTTATAACCTAGACTTTGGACCACTTTAAACATATGCATGGCTAGGAGTTATTTTTTTATCCTGTGTTAGCCCAGTGGTGTTAGCCCAGTGGTTTTCCCCTGCATACAGATGTAGAGCCCTCTGTGTGTATCTGAAGTCATTCCTACCTCCTCCAGTTTAATCAATAAATAGCTCTGCGGAGATGCTTAAATGAATAGGTGGTTGTGCAAACATTGCATCTCACAAACATACATACAGAGTGTGCCATATTACAGGCCAGGCCCCTATGTTCATATTACAAGTGTTATGTGTCTGTTTTGAAACACACGAGAGGAACCGGCAAGGTAATGTGAGTCAAGAGAAGAGGATGTCAGCTGGTGTTGTGCACAGCTGGACAAAAGAATGCTCTGAATGCATGGTGAATGTGGCTTTAGCTTATAGTTGTGAAACTCTGTGCCCTCCCCTATTCTCCTGAAAGATCGTGACTCAAGCACAGTTTCCTAAAGTGTAAATATGAGCTCTGTGCACAAAAAGTGAGGTAATTGTGTGGTGGTGTCCCAAAACTGAAAGAGTGGGTGAACGAGGAATATCTTCAGCAGTGGCAGGATAAACAATGAAATTCTTAATTCCACATTAAAATGTCCAGCTCTTGACATGGAGATTATAGGATGCACTTTTGGTGCTGATTAAAATGATCCTAACTTAATCTGAGATTGTGTGCTTTCCTAGAGGTAACCATTAGCTACAGTTTGTGTAGATCAAACAGGGGAGGATTAGCCCTGGTGTGTGAAGTGATGTAATTTGGATGCAATGCATGTTATGTACGTTATTTTAACAGTATTTAACATTATTTCAGTCCCCATGCTTCTCTTAGCACCACATGGTACCTTAACGGCACAGTCAGTCCAAATGTGCAATTAAACCAGATTACTGAAATTGTTTTACACATGCATTGTGATGCCCTGAACATAGTTACAAAGTTAGCCATTTTTCTTTTCATGATTAAAAATAAATTGGATCCCTGGATCAATTGCTTAAGTGACCATAATCACACTCGGGAACATATGTATGTCTAACAGTATGGCTAGGAGTGCAGTGAGGCTGAGAGCTGCAAGTTCTTGAAATGTTTTTATCATAAAAATATGATGATTCAATCAGTGGTGTTGTAGAAACACACTTGTTTGTAAAGAAATACACTGAAGTTTTTTAAAAACTTGTGGCACCCAGTCATGGTAAGGTAACCGGACCATTAGCTCTCTGTGGTGGAAATCAGCAGTTGCCCAGAGGTGCTCTACTGGCCAGCAGTATGCCAACAATGGCGACTACAGCGTGAAGTCCTGAGTGTGAGGGGATGTGCCTTAACATTTCATCTGGGACCTTTTCCAGTCCATATGAGAGTAAATTACAGAAGGCATTTATTTGTTTGTTCATGACAAGATGCATTTCTCTGGTGACACCCTGTGGAGGTGGAGGTAAAAAGGTGCTTGGTGACCTTTTCTGAATAGCTATAACCTAATGTGTGATGAAGCCTGACTGCAGATGAGAGTAACAACAAACACTTCTAGTCTAGACTAAACTAAAGAGCAGTGGGAACATCACCACTGCTTTTTGTTTCTCACACCTTGCTCTGCCGACACAAGCAGAATTGTTGTGACTGCTGTTTGTGG
>NW_018127918.1:4089474-4098074 GCF_001952655.1 Monopterus albus
GATACCTGGTAGGATGGATGTTGTGACTGATTGCTGTTTGCAAGGAGGGTCTAAAAAAAAAAAAGAAATGGGTCTGACTTTTTAAAAGAAGACCTACCATTTGCACACAGCTTAGGGATCTGAACTTTTACAAATGAGATGTGATGGTCATTCTTCCTGTGATCACCTACAGGAAGTGAAAGTCAGTAAGCTAACTGAAAAGGCATTATTCTGGAAACAGCAGCACAACCTTTGGAAAGTTTCTTGGCCTCACACACTTCAACAAATTGCCTATGTTCAGCTCATTTAGGTTGAGATGAGAATACCCAAATTTGCAGGAAGATATCTTACATCAAAATGTGATTTATTGAATGCTGGAGACCTTTAAAATGATGAATAGTGTTGTGGCAGTGCCTGCTATAAACAGTGCTCATTCACTGTTTGTGGTTTGAATTACAAGTATTTTTTTTACCTTACATACAGCATTTCATCATATTAATTTCATCCCCATTATCAACAGATTGGTCATAGTATTGCTTCTACTCCTTACTTGATGTGCAAAAAAACTTAACAAAGCTGCAAATACTACTGAGAATAGAATTCCCTTTGTGCATGTGCTGCACCTCCCATCAAAACATTAAATACGACTTAAAAGAAAAGTTAAATCAAGATCCAAATATGCCTTTTTCTAGAGATTAAAACCTCAGTTTGAAAGATAGTTCCTTCAGTTGAATGTTTCTTTCAAGGTCAGGTACAAACAATCATTCTCAAAACGGATCATAACTAGAGTTGCAGTAAATTAAACAAATTAAATGTGAAACTCAGGAGTCAAGGTTTATCAGTCACACTTGAAGACAGTAACTCAGAAAGCCATAAAAAAAGCACATTTCTTTTACTGAAATCATCAAACTGAGATGAAACTAAGACTCCTACAGTGAATGTAGGTGTTTTAGAATACAGACGCCTACATTTGGTCACTATTTTGCTCTCTTTATAGATAAACTATAGCTTACTATAGATTGCTATTGACAACAGCGAGCAGTAACAGAGGTTGAGGGCTGTGGTAATGGTCTGTGATTGAACACCTTGTGCTGAGGTCCTGCTGCTCTCTGCCTCATTAACTTTGGCAGGTCCTCTGTTCAGCACGCAGCATTGCAGACCACAGACAGGACACATTTAACTGTCTGAAGGCACACAAATGTTCACGATGAGTTTAAAGAAGGATTGTAATGACTGTAATGTTCATGGGCCTTTAAAATAGTGCTGCATGTGCAAAACATATAGTAAATTCTGTGTTTGCCCATGGAAATGGTGAATGGTTGGTTTTCATATGTATGATAAGGATCTTTTCAGATGTTCAGTGAAGTTTAACAGGGTTTTCTAAAAGTAAAGAGCATGTAGAGTCTGTGAGTGACTTCACTTTTAGGGCTCTGAGGAATATCTGACGTCTACAGTTTGGTTTTACTGCTAATCACCATCACGCTTTTAGAAGTGTAGGTGGGTGGTTACCTTATCAGAATTAGACAAAAAGTCTACCTCGAAGGCCAGCCTCTACCCTGAAGCCACTTCTCTACTGTGTGCCCATCCAGCCACTGTCACCTCCCATCGGGAAGTATTCCTCTCCATTACCGGTCTCTGTCCATCCCCCACTTAAATAACAGCAGCCCTGCCACTCCAAGGCCCATTAAGATACTGCCGGCACTGCCGGGCCACACACACAAACAGCCTCAAACTAGCCGGTCCTTTATAAATAGATGGTGGGAGAAGGAGAGAGAGGCTGGTTGGAAGAAGTAAATTATTCCAAAACAGCCAAACAGGACTGAGACTAAGAACCCCCCACCACTCCAGCATCTCCAGCTCCTCCTTTCAGGTGTCACTTTGGGCCGACTCAATTTTACATTGTAATGGACCTCCTGGGTCAACTACTTTTCTTTCACCTTCCCTTCCTTTTTTATCTCTCCACTGCTCTCTTCATCTATCAGCAGCCGACAACACATTTGCTCACTTTCCTGCAACACACACACACACACACATTATCCCCTGTACTGACTGTAGAGTTTGTACCTCTTAATTCCATCTAACACCGATTAGAGTTTGTGCTACACTTTACTGCAAACAGGGGAAATGATGGTGAGTAGCCAGCAGATTTCCTACAGAGACTGTAGAAAGCAGGGACATAACCTCTATCACATATAGGCTATTGAAAGGATGTTTCAAAGCCTGGATTTTCTTGAGCTTGCAGACATGTTTGTGACAAGTATGCTCAGCGTTTTTTGGCCAGTTATTTACATAGAATATAGTTCGTTACCTGAACAATATTTTTCTCTGCATCATTTTTTCTTATTTAAGTCCTTGAAGCAATACACAATTGAGAGGTGAGATGACGTGAGTCCTGAGTGATGGTTTCAGCTCCTGATTGGGGATGTGAGAGAGGTAGTCAGACTTTTTTCTGCTCTTAATGAAGAACAGGCCAGAGGTGGAAGCTGAAAGCTGACAGCTATTCTCCATCTCTTAGGTCATCTGTTCTCTATACATAGGGGTATACATACAAAGCATACATTTATTTTTTGACACTGAGGAACAGAGGTTTGTGGATGGTAGTGCTGCCATAAATTTTCACAGCTAACAAGTACTGTACGTGGTTTTGCTCTATTTAAAAAGCAGTGTGTTTAAATCAGTTCCTATTGGTCTCTTCTTAATATTTACTAGTGCAGTTTTGTCTGTTGACTGTGCATCTCATGTTGCTTTGATATGAACAGTGACTTCTTTTAAAGTTGATACATGCTTTGCCCACACATACAGTATCATATGGCATTGAACTCAGTCTGACTCACCACTGTAAGTGACCTGCCTTTCTTTTTTGTCTGCTGCTTCCAATCTTTGTTCTGTGCTTTGTTTTGTGTGTGTTTGAGTGTGTATCTGCATGGGTTTCATATTTCCACTATGTCCACGCCTTATCCTAGACCCGAGGTCAGAGGTCTGCTGACCTTTCACATTCCACAACCTTTTGTTCCCTCTAATTCTCTCAGTCTTCCCTCCCCTCTTCTCTCACTGTCTCTGTTACTTATTCTTCCTCTAAACCACTGGGGCATTTTCATTTTCTGCCTCTCCAAACAACACTTGATACTTTACCTCTTTAATGTGAACATCAATGATTTGGTCTGAAGTGGCCTAGAAGAAGAACTCCTGTGCTCATGTTAGCCCACAGACAGAGTCAGGCCCAAGATACATAGTAAACTAAGAAAGTGGGAGTGAAGTAGAAAGAGAGAGAGAGAGAGAATAGAAGTGAATAGGAAGCAGGCTTGTCAATCAAAGCTACTTAAGAACCGGGTGTCTTAGAGGGATTCCAGAGGCAGTCGACCCCAGTCAATAGCCTCTTCATTGATAAAACCGAAGAGGAAACAAAGAAACATAAGAAGGAAAATAAAACACATTAGAAAGCTAGCTTAGCGCTAGTTCTACTTGCATTTACTCATACTAGTACAACTTGATTAACCTTACTCATGAAAGATCTCTAGTAAATACAGTACATTGTTACATTCTGAGCTTATTATTGAAGCAATTAATATCAATTGATAAAAGACCATTACACACAGTGATAGATTTTACATTTGCTATTATAGACACAGAGGAAAAACTTAATAGCAAGCTTTGAGCAATAATATCTACCATAGTTATGTACATATACTGTATATACTCCCCTCTTAATGAGACTAGAGAAAAAGTCAACGGGTCACCAATACGTTGGGAATTCTGGAACCAGTGAATGTAGCTTACCTCACCTGCAGGGCTGAAACTTTAGTACATAAGGATTCAGGGTCAACAAGTATCTAATGAAAATTCTACACTCCTGCAGACACTTTTTTTTCTGTACAGCAGAGAATGAGACATAGAGACAAGGCTAAAGTCATGAGGGAAGGTTTGTCAATATTTATTTCTCTCTCCTACATGTACAAAAATCACCACCACCACCCCCCGCTACTTTCTAAATCTTCTATCTTTACCTTCTTTCCAGCAGTGATTCTCTGTCCTTCCTCCTATCATCATCCTCCAGCAGTGCACCCTCCTTCCATCCCTGTTTTTTAGTGTGTATAGACCAGCCGAGACAGTGATTGATCTGGCATGGAGACTGTCATGGACCCTCCTCCTCCTCCAGTAGTTATGAACATGAGGCAGGCTTCTCTTCATAGATTTTTAAATTAGTGTCAGCTTTGCTCCAAAGATGTGTTATTGACTGATGAAATAGAAACTGAGCTCCAAACACTCAGTCCTTCCCCAGAGTTTTCCTCAGCCTGGTAATTGAAAAGTGTGAAGGGAGTGTGTTCAAGGGAGCGTGCAACTCTATGTGTGTGTTCCTGTGTTTGTGATTTTATGTGTTTGTGTGCTTGCAACTGTGCACTCTTTATCTCTGCTGGAGAAAAATGCACACTACTCGCTAGAGTCAAGATTCGATTGAAGTATTGCATAGGAGATCTTTATCTTACATGAGTATTCAGTGCACCTTTAATCCCATAAATACAATATGCTGTATGTAAGCTCATAAAGGCATGGTTAGTTTGCTATAATCTGTCTGAGCTCAGAGCATCACACCTGAGTTATTGTGTTTCCTGCATCTGCTTTTACAGTGATTTGTTTAAGCAAAGCTGTCTTCACTGTGGCTCTGCTATTAAGTGCAAAACAGGGAAAGTAACACCCCTGGCTAGTTCCACAGTGCTTTTTTTTTTCTGAAATGTTTCTCATAAACAAAAACAGTTTCCATTACAAATAAGGTCAAGTCATTCCTTTCAGTAACATTAAACTTGTACTCCTCGTTGTTAACTGCTGAGACCCGAAGACACAGCAACATTGCCAAAAAGTTGTGCAACAGACAGAGGCATGAAACTACAAAAATACAGTCCAAGTAGTAATACAGTAAAATTTAGTAAATGAAATGAAACCATGCCTCCCAGCTCTCACCATCAACTCCCCTGTTGTGTTTTTTCTTCTGCAGGGTCAGACATGGCCATCTTTTGCCTGCTTTGTGGGAAGCGTTTCCAGACCCAAACAGCACTGCAGCAGCACATGGAAGTCCACGCCGGTGTTCGCAGCTACATTTGCAGTGAATGCAACCGGACATTCCCCAGCCATACTGCACTCAAACGTCACCTACGTTCACACACAGGTCAGTGGAGGTGCTCGCTAACCGTATTCGCTGAGTTATTTTTCATTTACCATACTTGCCTGCCAATAATAAACTCTTCTTGGTCCAGCTTATGAGACATAAGTGCTTCAACTGCACCAGTGCAAGAAATTACTCATCTCTACTCTCTATATACTTAAATAAGAATTTACAGTGAGCTTGCATCACCACTTGTGTCTGTGCTTTTATTTACAAAAGAGTACACCTGAATGTATTATGTGTCTACCAGACTCTTAGCAGTGCACAATGCAGAAGGGCTTTGTCATGAAAGCTTTGCTTTTTATTGTATCTTTATTCAGTTTGAGTGTTTTATTTAAGATATTTAATCACTGAAACAGTTTGAAAAGTTTGAGCACTACTGGGTGATTAATGAGCCGTGGTGTAGACATGCTGGAGTTTTAATAACATTTCTGGAGAAAATTAGCACTGAAACATGATCTTTGAGCTGTTAACATTTTGGTATGGCCTCCATATAATGGATATCAACGAGTGGTTAAAGACTCAATATTATCATGATATATTATTTTATTGTCAGATAACAAGGCTGGATTATCATCTTCCATGTGGCCGCAGATCCCCAGAGGAAGATCCTGGGTTAACTGTGTGGAAACAGGATTTTGGTATATAGGAAGATGCTCTGCTAAAACACAATATCAGTGGTGAAGATCTTACAGTGTGACCTGCTTTATTAGCTCACAATGAGGTCCTGTGTTCATCTGATGATGATGCATATTCCTGAATTCATTTATGTTTAATGGAGGTTAATGGGGGCCCAGAAGCTCATTTTTTGCCCTTGGCCCCTAAAACAGGTACTGTAAATCTGGTAATGTCTAATAGTGCCCTAAAAATTCTTGCAATGAAATTTGCACTATAACAACTCAAAAGCACATGTGCCTCATAACATGTAAAGCACATTAACATGTTAATGACACACGGAACACGCGTAGTAATTTCAGACATAGTAAATTCACATGAT
Organism: Monopterus albus; assembly: GCF_001952655.1. Lineage (NCBI taxonomy): Eukaryota > Metazoa > Chordata > Actinopteri > Synbranchiformes > Synbranchidae > Monopterus > Monopterus albus. Next base: position 4,095,609 of record NW_018127918.1, read on the forward strand.
ATGGGCACATGACATTTCAGATGTGGCAGTAACATTTGTGAAAGACTTCCATGTCAGATTATTCTCACTTTAAGTTTTGGTTTGTTTGTTTATCATGGATATGACGCATTTTCATATAATTTTTAATAAGATTTGTTTTGTAGTAAGACTCTTTGTGCTTTTTCATAAAGCGCTTTGTTCAGCTGAGTACACAGCATTAATTCAGGTGAACAATATAGAGATGGATGGATAGATATAGCCAGGATACCAATACATTGTTGGAAGGGATCAGAGGTAGCCTGAGGGATGTGGCTATTCACAGTGAAAAAAACACTACCATGACAGAATATGAACACATGGAAATGAATCCCATTTCACCAGCGAGGGGTGGATGCTTTTTTCTTCCCTCCCTCCTGCTTTCTCTCTCACCCAGCCGCCTGTCTGCGACCTTAAATAACAGTCTCACTGTCAGAGCCGATTTAGCTCACCGGCTCATGGATAAATATTTGAAACGAAAGGCAGTGAGATGAGAGCAGTCAGCCCTATTTACAAGTCAGGCGAATACACCATTAGTGTGTGGTGGTGGTGCGGGCTGAGGGTTTGGGGTGGGGGGTGGACAGAGCTGCTTGAGCCATCTGTACAGTAGCGATGCACACATCTGCTGTGTCTACCAGACACTGGCAAGAAAACAAGCAGCATCTCTGATCCACCTGCCCACCCGGGCAATGCAAATGTCACCTCAGCTCGTCTCTGGATCTGCAGATGAGACTTTGGAGCCTCGTGCCACTTTAAACCTCATCCCATTGTGGGCGTCTGTTAAATCACAATGAGCCAGCCGTGAAAGCAATCGTTTAAATATGATGTGGAGCCTTTTGTCAGGGGATTATAAAGTCAGCAGCTCACGCAGCCATCATCGTTGCCAGAAATAGGTCCTAATTTACCCTCCAAAAAAGTAGAGGCATGGTGTTCCTCTGCATTTACACTTTGATGTTAATAATCTCATTCACACTTTGCTGGGTACCAAGGCAAAAATAGTGCCTAAAAACAGTCAGTTAGACGGCAAAGTGATTCAGCCTTACAAGGCTAACTTCATGTTGCCTTGATTCTTCGGCTAAGATAGCTTTGTGTTTTCTATAATAAGGAGACTCAGAATAAATGTAATTTTATCTTTGTTGCTGTATTAATAATGCATTGTCATTGGTGTCAAATTTTATAGTTGTCTACTTAAAAAAGCACTGTCCTCTTCTTGTTTGTCTGAATGATTTTCAAATATATCTTTTAGGGGAATATAATAATAAAATATACATATACAATAAAAAAGGTTTAGAGCTCCCCCAGTGTGTCCACGGAGCAAAAGAAAATCTTTCACATGCAGTGATGCTGGCGTGTTGTTTTGACAGTATTATTCTTGACTGTTCAGTTGTAACATTAATGCTACCTTATTCACTCAGTGTTCCACCTGTTGAATGCCTCTCTGCATTCTGATTTGGTGATGGAGACTTGCATGTCTGTTTCAGCCACCTGTTGAGCCATTTACAAAGTTTTTTGTTCACAGCTGTGATTAAAAAAAATTATCTTGCCACTCAGCTGGACTACAGTCATTGTAGCATGAAGTAATTGGAAGGTGTGACACTATAGCTGAATACTTGTTCTGGTTATATTACCATAATAATGACATTTCAAGGTCATACTGTAGTTTAGGTGGGTGATATTGTTAATGAGATTTAAAGTATCAGGTGTCTTTGTTTCAGTGCATGTACACTGACAAGTACTCACCTGCAACAAAATCACTGGTTCCTACAGGTATTTTACAAGAGTCAGTTTTGGCAAGTATTTCACATAAATACCCGGATTTCAATCCTAAGTACTCAACCTAATTTTAATGGACAGAGTGTGGCAGCTCATCTACCAATGAAACCCTAGATATGGCTTTGTTATTATGTTGTATCAACTGACAACAGAAAGCAACAAAAGCACGTCTATGGACATTCATTATGTGTGCTTCATTTTACCTGTCTGCTGGCTTATCTTTTGAAAGCAGCCTCGCTGGTGTGGGCTCTGACACTGGATCACCATTTAGGGCAAGGAAGGAAAAAAACACTGATTTAATGTGTTTATTTCAGCATCTTAATCTTTCCATCTCTCTTTCTCTCCCTCACCGTGTCTCTCTTCTTATTTACCCCCATCCACCTGCAGTGTCATCACCTTCGCTTTACATGCCAGGATATTACACATCGTTACCTCCATGTTGCCTCTTTTTGTTTATTTATCTTTATTGCATGCACGTATGTATATATATATATATATATATGTATAGCTATACACCCAAATATGCAATGTAGACTTATAGCAGTGGAAGTCATGGCAGCTGTGCTATTCCCCTTCCCTGACACCACATACATAGACACACACTCTGTCTTTACAGACCAGGCCTTCATTAATATTCCGTTGTTGTGCACTGTCTGTGTGTAAGTGTCTGTCTGTGTA
>NW_018127918.1:4098118-4107964 GCF_001952655.1 Monopterus albus
GAGAGAGAGAGAGAGGACTGGATTGAATTTATAGAGGGAGAGAATGAGCCAGCTCTGGCCCTGGCATTGATGGAGCCCAGTGATTTACAGCCTCTTACTGTATATAATGAACACGCCCAGGGTGCCCATGGGCACAGAAACCCTCGGCAGGCCTTCGGGGTGTCAAAGGAGATGATAGGGAAGTGGGGGTGTAAGTATAGAGATGGTTGGGGGGTGGGTCGGGAGACGCAGGTGGTGATGCTCGGGGGCACCCAAGGGTCTACTCACCATGCTGTGGTTCCACCTCACTGTGCCTGATTCTCATCTGTGGTCTCCCTGCCATGTGGTCACACCAGAGAGAAAGAGAAAGGAAGGGAGGAGGAAAGAAAGGAGAGAGGAAGTAATAGTGGCAGATTTGAGATGGACAGAGGACATGTCCCCATTAATCTCCAGTCCTCATGAGAATATCCTGACAAAATGAAGTCCTGTCTGGCCCTTTACATCCTCACAATGTGATTATAGAATTGTATCTGATTTATTTAAAGTCTGCAGTGCAACTTTGCACTCTGGCGTCCCCGAGTGGCTAGAGGAGATAACATGCATGATATGCATCCCAAGCACATACAGGAGCTGGACAGCAGTCACTCACAACTATTACTTGTCTGCCTCAGCTAATACCAGACATGGTATATCTGTACTCTCTTTTAATGTGTGAATGTACAGTATCAATTCCCAATAAGAAAGAAAATCTATTATCTGTTGTTTATTTGTTGTATATATTTAGCAGTGCTTGAACCTGAATAACTACCCGTACCCCAGTTTTTATGGGTAGCATGATTACAAAATGTAGAGTAGGTGTGCCATTATCTTTTCTGGTACGGTTTAGGGTTGCCATGTGGTTTGGTATATTTCATTTATTTGATTTGTATTTAAGTTTTTTGGGGGGAGGGGGGCATGGGGCTTAAAGTTGTTTTTTTCAGCCACTAGAGGGGCTACTGAGAGTCGAAACAAACTGACCTCAGACCTGTAAGTCGTTCCTAACTGCTCTTTGCCCCTTCCGTCACGTCCTGTTTCCTAGCAACAATGTAAACTAAATGGGTGCATGACAGCATGCAGCCTCCAGTCCGAAGTTAGCATCAGCTGATAAGGAGTAAATCTGGCAATCCAGTAGAATGGTCTGGTTACTGGTAATGTAACACGAAGCTCGAATTACAAGTTCAAGAGAAGCTAGAATAACAATAGAATGGTTGTAAATGGCAGACTGTCATGGAGGGGATAGGACAGTGGAGCGACCATTTTAGTTCAATTTACCAGACTGAAAATGTTAGTTAATGCACAGTTAAAAATATCAATATTTGATGTAACAAAAATTTAAGACCTCATTGAAAATAAACAACTTGTGATTTTAATCAAATTTAAAGACAACTACATAAACTAAGACAATTTCAAGTAGGCTGATCTTCGATATTATTACTGAAAGGCTTCCTACTTCATCAAAATATAGATTTGTAAGAGGACTGTGAGCAGTAGTCAAGTGTAACCACATCTGTAAACAACCAATAAGTGATCTCACAGATACTGTATCCATTTTTTTATTTATGGGTTCAAGTCTGTATGTGATTTTCAGAGCATTCTGAAAGGAAAGAAAAATTGTCACCACTAAAGTAAAGTCTAAATATGTTGTAGTAAGAGTAATGTAATACAGAAACCCAGGTACATTGTTTATGTGACAACCTTGTATTGCATGTGAGAAAGGCTACAAACTCTTTCCTCCTAATCCAAGATTTTTGTTGATGTTTTCCAACAGCAGACGTTAGCACAGCAGCAAGACATTAAGAATAAATAACCCTCCATAGGCCTCCCCTGTATATTAGCAACCCACTCGCTGGTCTGATCGGAGGCCCTAATTAAAGGCAGGTGAATCTGAGCTCAATTATTATTCTTGCAACGTCGGGCGAGCTCACCGAGCTCCGTGATGGATTGTGATCTCTGCTGTGGTTGAAACGCTAGAAAGAGCACAATGTCTTACAGCGGGAGCCACTGATAACTTCATGCAGACAAATAAAGACTGTCACTTTTATTGATTTTTACCCAGCCCCCACCGCCACTACCATATACACCCACATCTCCTGCTCCATCCCTGCTCTCAGTTTTATCCCTCCCCCCACACTGCTCCATCCCCATCAAAGCTTCCCTTTAATGGGAAGACGTCCAACATCACAAGGCATCGGAAATGTTTTCTTCCATGATAGTATAGCACACCCGAAATGTGATCAGCATTTAAAGGGTATCCATCTCTCATTACTCTTTCATCCCTCTTTCTATTTTTCCCTCCTAAATAAACCAAATAAAGGCTTACACACTGTATATACAGACATAAAATCTTAAATAAAATATGCAGAATGAAAGTGAAATTGTCTCTTAACAGAGGGGCGGCCGCAGCAGCACATAACGAGAAATGCAATTTATTCTCTGGCATGTTGCTGCTCGGACAGGCAGATAATGAAAGGCATAGGTCATTGATGGTGACTTAAACCTGCAGTGGTGGAGTGAAATACATTAATAAATATCCACGCCATTACTTGGATAGAGAGGGTAACGTTGGTGGGGTGGGGGGCAAACGATGTAAGAAGCAGCCCCTCATCAAACATGGGAATACAATTAGTCTTTGGACTACTGCAAATCATAATATTCCTAATCACTGACATCTGAATATCCATTACAGCCTGTCAGTGGGGACCTGTGTTCTAGCAGCTTGTCGTTTTCATTTTCAAAGGCACACATACTGTACATCTACAACCAGTCTGAAAGAAGTCTAATGTCTCAAGATGGAAATAATTAAAACTCTGATTACAGTTTTACCCAGTGTGAAAGGGTTAGACAGAGGGGACATAAATAAAAACAGATGGTACAGTATGCTGACAGTAAATAACTACAGTGAAAGTAAAGATATGAAAAGTCAGATAGGGATATACATTTGGCTATAACCTAACTCTAGTTTTCTTTTGGTTATTTTTTTAAATAAATACCTAAAATACTGAAGATGTAAGAATTGACATAAAAATAAGTTTAAAAAACAAGAAGTGCTTTATTATGTTTCAACTGGTGCAGTGTTGCAGGTCGGGGAGATGTACCTGCAGCCGTGATCACTGTCATCTTACCGGTTACTTACTGGTTACTATTTTATTTTTATCCTTTGCTTGTTTAAACTCTTAAATATACTTAATATGTGTAGGTTTTCCTGGCGATCTCATGTCAAATAACAAAGTAGCATGATGTTGTCACTGCAGAATCTCTTAACCACTTAACCTTTGTGTTCAGACAGAACATGAGGCAAATGTATATAAAATCAATGGAAGGACATAAGTACAAGTAAATTTGCCCTTTTAGGCGTGAACTTAAAAAGTGTTGGTTTGTTTTTGAAGCTGCAAAATCATGACTGCCGTCTTTCTTGAGTAGATTCAGTTGCTTAAATGTAGCTCATCCTTAAATCGCTGTCTGTTTGCTCTGTAGTGCAGCGCTGACCTTAGAGTTGGAAAGTAACAGTATATTTGCTCAAGGTCTGTGCTTAAAAACAATTTTCAGGTATCTCTTCTGTGTTTTTATTTTCTGCTACTTCATACTTTGACTTCATTACATTTTAGAGAAAAAAATATTTTACTTTTTACTCAACTACATTTATTTGACAACTTTAGTTGTTACTTTTCAGAATGAGATGGAACAAAACACAATATAATCATAAAACTTTATTGATCTATTGTAGGAAATTCACTGGCTACACAGCAGTATGTAAAGCACTGCAACATTAAATGCGATGTATACAATAATACATCAATAATTATAGTCCAATAATGTGATGTACATTCACATGCAATGCGCCTTTGTGAAGAATGAGTACTTTTAGTACTGTAAGTGATTTTGATACAGTTGTACTTTTACTAAAGTAACATTGTGAATGCAGGACTCTTAACCTCTAGAGTCCCTGCGTCCTCATATGAGGACCACACATTTTGGGTTTCCTGCACCATATACTTTATTTCTTCTCAACTTAGACCTGTTGTCCTCGTATGTAGACACTTTTACCACCATCTTGTGGTAGGAAAAGCACATTACATGTGTTACTATAATTCCAAGATGGCGTCGATCTCAGTCAAGATGTTCTACGGCCGAGCCCGAAATAAAAATGGACAAGGTACAAAACCTAAAAACATTTCATGGTTGAAACCTGCTAATTTATGCTTTTTAATGTCTGTAGTTTGAGATGGTATATAAATTTGACATCTTTTAGCAATAGTAACAAGTTAGGAGGCTTCTAACTATGAAGTACTCGTTTGAGGACATTGGGACCAGTAATGACACATGGCTTGGGAAGATTTGTGAAAAAAAACTAACAGTTTCCACTAAATATAAATATAAACAGTTGTTGCATGTGGTACACATTAGTCTACATTGATTAAATTTCTTTTATTGTTATCCGATACATGTCTAGGGTCCATTTCTTTGTCAAAAGCAGAAAGACTGCTGAATGCAATAGTAGGAGAGAACTCTGATGTGGAGGAGCTGTCTGATGGTGAAGAAGCTGATCCTGGTGTGGAACTACTACATGATAAAGATTATATTCCACCTGATTTATCAGAATCTGATCAGCAGAGCAGTGATAGTGACAGTGAGCCACCACCATCCACAGAATGTGCACGTAAACGTAAGCGTGGTAGAAGTGTTGAGCCAGGATCTAGCAAGAATACAAGTAGAGTGCGCTGGAAGTCAAGTGCCTTCACTCCAGACATAGTGCAGTTTGAGGCTGAAGAGGAAACTCTGCATGAGAGACATAACTGGCAGCCACTGGACTATATGGAGCAGTACATTGATAGAGAGTTGATGAATCTAATTGCTAACTGCACAAATGCTATGTCTCTATCTAACAGTGGTAGCTCTCTCAACACATCAGTTGATGAGATTTATCATTTTTTGGAGCATCCATTTTCATGTCTTGTGTGTCTTACCCACAGCTTAGAATGTTCTGGTCCAGTGCCTTGAGAATCCCTGCCATTAGTGACAAACTCAAGCGTGACAGATTTTTCAAACTGAGGAAACATCTGAAAGTAGTCATTGATAGTGACATTTCTGAAGACATGAGGAAAGCTGACAAATTCTGGAAGACCAGGCCCTTTATCGATCGCATCCTCAAAGGCTGCTTGCTTCAGGCTCGACCAGAATGTGTATCAATTGATGAGCAGATGATCCCATTTACAGGAGCTTGCCCATTTCGACAGTATGTGCCACTAAAGCCCAATCCAGTTGGCATGAAAAACTTTGTGCTGGCTACAGCAGGTGGCATTGTGCTGGACTTTGAAGTCTACCAAGGTGCAAACTCACTGAGATCACAGATCCAGGATGCAGAGGAACTTGGTTTGGGAGTACTGGTTATTGCACGTCTGGCTAAAACTCTACACCCTGGCACAAAGGTATACTGTGATCGGTTCTTCACATCCATGAAAGCTGTAGATCAAATGCTGGAGAAGCAGGTGTACCTAACTGGTACAATAATGAAGAACCGGGTCACTGAACCACTGCAGAAGCTACCAAGTGACCAAGACATGAAAGAGCAAGGACGAGGTGCCTCAGCCTCAGTTACCAGAGGAGATGGCAAGGTTTGTGTGGTGAAGTGGTATGACAACAAAGCAGTTTTGATGCTTTCCACTGTTCATGCTGAACAGCCAGAAGATGTGTGCCAGCGATGGTCCAAGAAAGACAAGCAATATGTGTCTGTCATGCGACCAAGTATTGTGCGCGAGTACAACACCAAGATGGGCGGGGTTGACTTGACAGACAGGATGATGAGCTACTACCGAATGAGTGTCCGAACCAAGAAGTGGACCATTCGAATGCTGATGCACTTCCTTGATCTTGCTTTAGCCAACAGCTGGCTATTATATCGCCAAGACAACACTCTGTGTGGCACACCAAAAAGAGACATGATGCAGTTTCTTCAGTTTCGCATGACAGTGGCTCAGGCATACTTGAGCAAGTGTGGCACTGCTGTTGAAGATGCACAAGAAGAGAATGCACACCCTTTGCAACAAGGAAGCAGACATCAGATCACCCCAGTACCGCATGTCTCAATCCGAACAACTTCTACAAAACATCTTCCAGAGATGGTCAACCTGAAAAACCCAATGCGTTGCAGACAAACAGGATGCTCAGGGAAATCACGTGTCCGATGTATGACATGCAACATGTTCCTGTGTTTGCAAACTGAACGTAACTGTTTTGCAGCTTTTCACAAAGGTCCATAGGTGTGATACTGTTTCTACAGACTACAAACAAATGAAATTTCTCTGCACAAAATGAATTGAGACAAAACATACTTTTGAAATATGTAGTCATGTAGTCATCAGTCTGCAATGTGTTGCAATTACTGTGTGCACAGTCATGTTCTGGCATAGATTTGTACTGTGATGTGTTGCAAATATTGTTAGCAAATTTTGTTTTTGCACAGCTATGTTCTGGCATAGATTTATTCTCTAATGTGATGCAAATATGTGCACAGCCATTTTCTGGAATAGTTTTGTACTGTGATGTGTTGCAAATATTGTCAGCAAATTTTGTTTTTGCACAGCTATGTTTATTCTGTAATGTGTTGCAAATATTGTGTGCACAGCCATGTTCTGGCATAGTTTTGTTCTGTCTCAAACACCAGTAATTTTATTGTATTACGCATTAAAATAAACCCAATGTCCCCATATGAGGACATCATTTTTCTCAAAAATGACTTCCTGTTCAAAGACCATACTTGGATTTTATACTTATCATGTCCCAATAATCCCAAATAGATAGGAAAAAATTAAAATGCATATGAAACCAAAGCTCAGGACTCTAGAGGATAATGCAGTACTTTTACACTGTTGTATTGTTACTTATACTTAAGTAAACAATCTGAGCACTTCTTCCACCACTGGCCATCAAAATATTAGTGTTTTAGCCACCTTATCTAAATTCTGCAGTATTTAGTAGATTGGTTCAGAAAGTTGGCTTTTCAAGAACATGAAGGATATTTTCTTCCAAGTGGACCATGATGTTTTTTGTTTGTTTGTTTTTTTAGAAAAACTGGTGAAATTGAACTTGAACAAAAATCAACAATATATCCTTGTACTCTGACTTTCATCAGTTTGTCAGCTCAGATCATTTTTCTGACTCTGACAATACTCAGACACAAATAGATGACTGTGATTGGCCACAGCTCACAGTGTTTTTGGCAGGCGTTGTAAAACAGCCGTCTTGTACAACTTTATGCCGAGAGGAAGTGGAGAAAACGAGGTGTTTGTTGTTTGATTCAACACGTATATATCAAAGGATGATAATATATTCTTTGATGACAAACTCAGCTCATTATTGTAGGTTTGCCACATCAGTCAGGTTATCCATTAGTGCATTGTAAAACTGGGACTGCACAGTCAATAATACATCTCATGGCCAGTGAACATCCATGACAGGCTGCAATTATTTAAGGATTTACACAAAGCAAAAGAGCAGTGCAGGTGATTTGTAGTGAGATAAAAGATGGGTTACTTTTTGTCTGCTGGTGTTAGAGCCTTGAAGCAGGTATCCATGAAAGCATAACATCTGTTGTTCTGGCACTGTGCATAAACTCACCAAAATAACCAGACAATTAATTCCCAAACACAACCAAGGTAACCAGCACATTCAGTAACTCGGCTCACTTTAGCTATCATGACTCTTTGCTTACAGTTTTTGGTTAGTGTTAAGTATCAGTTTAATGCATTCTTGTAAATGTACAGTAAACAGAGCTTCATGTTTCTGTTCTTCACACTCAGTTCAGTTCATACACAAACACAGGAAGTGTTGTAGTTTTTTTCCTTTTCACAACAGATGAAGTAAACAACCTTTTCTTCATGTTTCAGCAGGGGACCACCCATTTGAGTGCGAGTTCTGCGGGAGCTGTTTTCGAGATGAGAGCACGTTGAAGGGCCACAAACGCATCCACACTGGGGAGAAGCCCTATGAATGTAACGGCTGTGGGAAGAAGTTCAGTCTCAAGCACCAGCTGGAAACCCACTACCGTGTGCACACAGGTACTGTGATCAAAAAACAAAGATGATGTTTTAAGAGACAAACAACAGGTTATCCTTCGGCCCAGAACTTCTTGTTCAGCGTGTCTAACTATCATTACGGAACTGTTCCCGAGTTTAGTTCTTGTTATATGTTTAAAAAAGATACTAGCCTTTTTTTATTTATTATTCTCAAATATCAAATTTGGTATCACATTAAAATCACTGTAAAGCTATTCATGAGTATCACAAATGCTTTCGCTGTCAGATGTCATCCCATTCTTAGACTAATTTCATATGAGTACAACATTAAACCTCATTGCCCCTCAGAATAATACTGTGTTGAAACATATTGATGTAGCATATGGAGCCTGTTAAAGAGCTCTGCTGTAGGAAATCCAAGTTGCAAGGCTCAGACCAGGCCAGATGAATATCTCGGTTGCTGTGATACAGTAGATGAATGTCTCAGAAGACTTTGTATTGATCCCGGTATATTTAGAGCCCCATAAAGATGTTGACACAGTGATAAGCTGGCTGCCCTGGAGAATGAGTGCATGCTACGTGCCAGATTGAGTAAGGATACCATGAGTGCTCACCAAGATGGCACACAGCCAAGGCTTTATGCTTCCTCACCATCTCTTTTTCTCTAACACATACACAGCAGCACCCTCCCATCTCTCCCATTCAATAAGCCAGCTGTTAAGCCACACTATCAAGGCAGCCTGTCCAATAATTGGCTCCCCCCTCGTCCAGCCTTTCCCCTTTTGTGTGAGGGAGGGGGGCCCTGCGTTAAGCCGGAGAGCAACAGCAGATAACAAGAGCAAGTGACAAGCTCACAGTCAAAGGCCACCTCACACAAAAGGGAGCTGCTTGATGAATCATCGACACTGGCAACCTAACCCCCACCCCACTGCCGCCACTACTGCCACCCCCCTTCTCTCCACACATCCAAAATGCCAATGGCGGATCAATACCTGGGGCCCATTTGCAATTCATTATTAGCTGTTTATTTGAGGCAACACTGTTTACAGTGTGGTTATCAATATCAACAACATCACGCAGGTGTCTGCGCTGCTGTAGAAGAACACATGACAGCTTGCTACACTGTATTTATGCTTATTGGCCAAATGGCACCATAAAGCAGCCCCTGCAGAGGTCAAGGTTAACCAGGGCTCCAAAAGAACAGACAGATCAAGCAGCAGAGGCATGAAGCCGATCGTTTTTTGCCAGCACACGTGCGTGAGGCTCCAGCTGAAAGGTGACAGCGAGCGCTGGGCCAGATCACTTCCGACAGCTCATTTCAAATGCCATTGGTAAAGGTCAGCATTTACATGTCTAATTTGCGTCTGCCGGCTTGAGCGCTGGTGGATTATTCCCTGCCATCACTCAAATCATTAGCACATTTAGGATGGCTGCTTTTGCTGAATTGAAATGTGCCTCTTGAATATAGCAACCCCCACAGCAAGAAGGCAGCGTTGCACTTTTATTTATGACACATTCATGAGTTCTCTGTGGCAAGACCCGAATTTTGTGTAATGTACCAGAGATGTGTTGTTTAGATGTGGTTTCTAAACATAATACCAGGCATGTCAACTTCATATATTCTTTAAAAGTATTCTCTGTAATTTAATTCTATTTAGTTATTAATCTAAATATTGTTAAGCTGTTTTCATTTCAGTTAATACAGGTCTGTTTGAGTTTTTACACAGTTAAAGAATAGAGCTGGTTTATTCTAGCCCTTTCACAGTTCCTTGTAATTTCTGTCATTTGTGATGGCATACTCAACAAAGTACCTGCT
>NW_018127918.1:4107979-4117543 GCF_001952655.1 Monopterus albus
CAGCAGGGTGTGAAACACAAGCGCTTCCTCCTTGTATTCTGGATCTTTGACCTGCATTTTACTATTTCACAGATGCCTGTGAAATAAAATGGAAAGCTTCAGGAAAAGCTAAGATGTTGACCTTGAGTTTGTTTTTTTGTTTTGTTTTTTGCTGCTTTCAAGGTCAAGAAAGATCTCAACTGTGATAAATAGTTATGGATCTGAAAGCGTATATGAACACAATAAAACTGGGTTTGCACAGATGTCTCTGGGGATCTAACGTCAGACAATTTTAGTTTTATACGACTGTTTTCCTAAGGATAGCAGACATTAAACATTAAAAAGTTAGTCCTTTCCTGCACGTTCTCAGCTGCCCCCTTCAATAGTTGCACATTAAAATAAATATGGGGATATTGCCTTTTTATTTTCTTCTGTTGCACAGTGTGACAAACAAAAAGGAAAATCTTTTCACAGTTCCAAAATCCTGATACAGTTGGGTACTTTATTAAAAGCAGTAACAATACTTGATAATGGTTGGGCACGAAGGCTTTTTATCCCCTCAACCGCAAGAATAATTAAAATATCATTTGTTATCTACTAAAGGGATATTCAGATAGACCGGACTGGCACTGTGTTGACACTGTTACTCAGAGGTGAGTAAATCACTGCTGTATGTGTATGCCTTTATTCTTCTTTCTCTTAGAGCTGAACCAATGATGGGAGGCAGTTTTACTGCTGTTCAGGAGATAGTTGTGGTTTCACTCGGGGATTACCACTTGCCCGATTATCATAACATGAATTTTTTTGTGCGCTTACAAGGTGAAATCTGTTTTTGAATCAGTGGTGATGGGTTATTCCCCCGAAGTCCTCACATAGAGACCTTTTTTAACAGCAACACAACGAGTTTCATATACTGTGAAGAGATTATTTTGCTATTAAAGGTTACATTGGTTTGATTACAGTCAGTTACCATGCTTTCAGTAACAATGACACTGTCACTGAGATAATTGGTAATTGGTAATATTATTAAAAGGAATTCTGAAGAGGCATTAGAAACAAGCAGTCAGATGACATACAGGTTATGCATATTTACCATGCACACAGTTTACCTGTGCAGTGTGGCACTTTCTGCCCTAAATAAAGTGGCTTATATATTCTGGCAGGTTTGTTTACAACCTGTCATATTGTTCAGTCACTTGTGTTTCTCACCAGAACTGACTCTGTTCCCACTTTCTCACTGTGTTCTCAGATCTTTCCAGAGTACTGTAATTGGAACAGCCAGGACCTCATTGGGATGGGTGGAGATTAGTGAATTGTCACACTATTACGTCACATTTTGTTAAAGTAATTGCACAGTTGTTACACAGAGTCTACCTGAACACCTCGCAGACGTGTACAGCCTTTCCTTCTCTTTTAATTGATTTCTATATCAAATGCATTTATTTTCAGATGAATATACACATCAGTCTTGAACAAGGACGTTATACTCTTATTGATTTGCACTGTGGTTAACAGAGTTGTTGTCTTCATCCTTAGGTGAGAAGCCATTCGAGTGCAAGCTGTGCCACCAGCGATCCAGGGACTACTCGGCCATGATCAAGCACCTGCGCACCCACAACGGCGCCTCACCCTACCAATGCACCATCTGCCTGGAGTACTGCCCCAGCCTGTCAGCCATGCAGAAGCACATGAAAGGCCACAAGCCCGAAGACATCCCCCCAGACTGGCGCATAGAGAAGACCTACCTGTACCTCTGCTATGTCTGAGACCGGGAGAGTGAAGAGGGGGAGGGTACGTGTGAAAATCGAGAGGGGGTTGAGAGGTAAGGGGAATGTAATTGAGTGGATAGGTGGCACGAAGCTATGGTGGAGTGTTGACAATTGAGGAATGTCAACGGCGCAAGACTCGAAAGCAAGAGGGTTTGTTTTCTCTTTTTCTTTTCATGCAAAGGCGGCGATGACCAACGGGGTAAAAGGGGTTGTGATGGTGGGACCAAAGTGCTAAGAAGAGGAAGACTTGGACACGGAGAGATGTTCTCTACCATTGTTCGGATTCACCGGGTCATTCACTACGTCTGCAACTGTGTCATTATTTCAGGTCATTTCATGCAGCGCCATAAAGCGAGTGAGCTGCAAGGAAGTGACTGTTTGGATGCTGCTGCCACAGTGGTGAGAAAGCAGATTCTCAAGGGCTATCTGAACCTGCACATCTGTGCCATCTGGAGTCATGTCTTTCACTCCATTCTTTTTTTAGAGTTCCTTCTTTGGTGTTTTTACACTCACCCTGTGCAGTCATAGTAGTTGTGATACCATGAAGGATATGGTCATCAGTTTAGGCTTTTTAAGCCATGAGGAGCTGCTGCCTTACAGAAGCCAAAATTCCTCCCATTAAGGCCCCAAATGTTCATGCTTCTGGTAGTAATGAACCACAACAAAGTTATCTTGGAGCAGGACTTGGACATGCCAAATGAACTGTCTTTAAATTAATTAAAGAAATAAATGCTCCAGAGTTGGAATAACCTGCTTTAAAGATGCCCCTAATCTTTTCCATCCTAAATGGGAAATGTATCTGTTCAGTCACCTCCAGTCATTTCTGCCTGAATGGCAGGCACAGATCTCTCCAGTGTTCACAGATATCTGCCAGTTAACCTGTCCGTACATGAGTTCCTTCAGACCCCAGTGGCAAAAGTAAGATAGCCCCTGAGAATCAGCCGTGGTGCCAGTAGGCATATGCAGTAAACGAAACAGTTGAATTGGATGAATGAGAGCACTAAAATACTGCAAACCAACCACCCATTTGGTTGTAAGGGGGGAGATGCTAGTGCTGCTTTTACTTGGCTGTCTCCCTGATTTTCTCAGTATTTTTCTGGTTCTTCATCTGTGTCAGATGAGGGCTGGTGAAGGTCAAGCCACCACTGGCCCACAGCGGTTCTCCCCAGAGAGCCAAAGGCTAATATGTGTCACTTTTTCATCTTATATTTTTTTATCTCTGCATCATAGTTTATCATGGCTTGATTGCACAGGCAAAAAAAAAAGAAAAAGAAATACGACAACAGTCTCTGTTTGATGTGTGCAAGGTATATATTTTTTCATTAAATCAATAGCTCGCTATTTACAGTATGCCACAATAAACCCAGCCTGTTTACCTACTCAGCAATAGATAACTGGACTGCTTTTATCCACATACATTTAACCGGATGTCTATCATTATCTCACACTAACGATGAACTGCAGAAACTGACACATTAACAGTAACACTTTGACCACAACAGACTTGTCCATTTACCACAGTAATGGAAAACAAAATGGGAAAAGGCTGCTTTTCGTGGGAGTCCTGTGACTTTGACTGCTTATAGTGAACATTGAAGAAGTGCTGGGAATGCCTTAGCTGCACACATTAGCATTGTCAGAGGTGGTGTAGCAGACTGAAGACTGTTATATGGCAACAAAACATGAAGGTGAACAACTGAAAGCCAGGTTTGTACAAGGCTGTGTCAAAACAGTAGGTTAATGCTGCCTTTCATTCAAAGCCAGAAATCTATAACTCCATCAATGGAGGTTGTGATTACTCTTCAAAGATTTTCCCCAACCACTATCAGCAGCTCATAATTAGCCTTCCAGCAGCTGTAAATGCTATGCTAAATTAATAAGGGCTATCATTCACCACCAGGTGTTTTGATAGACTGGAAGAATTTAACGAAAGAGCTAAACCAGATACTTGTCCTAGTATATGAGTAGTATATGATCCCAAATATATTTGCACTGAAGTTACCACCAGGTTTTTACGCAAAATATACTCTGCTGTTTGCTCCAGCATAACGTTAAGTAGTAGCAGTATTTATAGTGTATTCAGCAGTGCTAACATAACCACTTCTTGGAAAAACATCACCGTGAAAAAAAAACAACCCTGCATGTAGCTCAAACTGAAAGGCTAACTCTTGGTAGGAGGTAGGAATTTCCGACTTTTTGATGTCCCTGAAATGCAGGATTAGACCTGTATGGCGACCACAGCCACAGGTATGACAGTTGAACCTAAGGCTTTATTGAGCATCACAGCATGTCACAGCATTAACTGGGTGATCACATATCCAAATAGCTGGTGGAAAAGGGGGAAATCACTGATTGGACGAGACCTGGCCCAGCTGCTTAGGGGGGCGACCAGTAAGATGACAGAATAAATCAACTCTTTCTCTGTGGTTTTGTCCCTATGCATCATCTCCCATCTCCTGTTGTTGTTGTTGTTGTTATTGACCTTGAGTTTGATCTCAACGCATTGTACTTGAATTACCTCGTTTTGTGACCTCATGTTGCTTGTGTATTTTAATTTTCCCTTCTGTCTCGTGTGTACACTTTTTTGTGTTTTGAGTGTGTGTTGGAAAGATGCATTGCACAACACGATGAAGCAATGTAAACAGAGAAAAATTAAGTGCCATGGTGAAGAGATTTGTTGGTTTTTCTAACGTTGTGTATTTCTTTGTGCATTACTTGTCACCAAACTCGGTATTATTAACCCCTGCTTGTTAAAGAGCTGGAAGGTTTGGTCATTTGTTAAAAAAGCTACCTCTAAGTTCTTTTCTGTTCTTTTCTGTTTTAGGCAAAAGCACATTGTTTTTTGATTAGCATTATTTCATCATTGCAGCTTCATCTCATGCTTTTTTGATTTACAGTATGATTGTCTTTTAAAATAGATATAAAAGGGTAAGAGGTAACAAAAGTGGAGACTGAGAGTCATTCAAATGGATGTTTATTCTTTGCTTATAGTCTCCCCCAGCACCTCCAACCACAGAAGAGCAGAGAAAAAAAAAGCAATTTTGAAGCCTTAAGTAATGACTAAGATGGATGCGGCAGATAAGAGGAAGTTCTGTTATATAGGGTTCAACAACAAGAATTTAAACTTGAAAATATGTGAACAGAATTGTAGTTTTGTAATGTGAAAAAAGGAGGTTACATCGAAAATGCCTAACTGCCCAGGACAGGTCATATTTGCAATGATGCAGAGTGCGTCGGACAATTGGGACTGTAAGTGGTAATCAAAAAAGAAAAACCAGAAGGTTAAAAATAGAGATTCTCTCAGCTGACAAGCTCTCTTGAGAAATTAGTGTATTCCTGAACAAGAGCCAACAAAGGCAATTTGATATATAAAAATTGTGATATTTTTGTATTCCGTGTCAGTCCTTTTTCCATTTGTGGAGGGTTACAGCAGGGCACAAATATTTGTATTTTTTTTTTTTTTAACCTGTTATTTTCTCTCGCTGGGTGTGACTCATTTTTGCCTTGCTCCTCTTTGATATTGTTGGACAAAAAAACGTGTGTAAACATATTGTAATAAGTGTTGCTTTCTGGATGTCAGTTGCATTGTAGGTGAAGGACTAAATCTATCCGCCACAAATTCTACAAATGTGTCTGTATGTGACAAAGTAAGTTTAAAAACAAAAAAAAAGAGGATGATAAAATACAGAATGGCAGGGGGATGCTGCCGAACTGACCAATTAGTACTTGTCATTCACAATTTCGCAATCAAACTTGATTGTCAACATATTTTTTGTTTTGTTTTTGTACTTGAAAAAAAAAAGAAGGGATGGCATGTCCCGTGGTGTCTTGCCATTTTATTCTCAAACACTGTGAGCTGAGGGGGCTTTTTCACCCTCGTATAATATCCACCCACTATAATATTCCCAGTCAGTCTGAACCACCACAATGCAAGACCTTTTCAGTCACATTATTCTTATCATCGTCCTCTGAATGTTTTCTACTTTTTCGTGCAGGTGAAAGATTGCGTAAAAGAGCGTGTAACTGTGTGTGCGTGTGCGTGTGTGCGTGTGTGTGTATTAGTGGAAAAATGCACTAATCAGATACAAAATAAAATGATATTCTATGCCACTTTTTTCTCTATGTTGGAAAAAAATATATATACATTGGCATCGATATAGTTCTTCCCTCAGTGTTCCTCCGATGTTTCTGTACTATCTTTGTGCCTAAAAATGGAAATTTTTCAACAAAAATATCCATCTATATCTGCTTAGTTTCTGTATTTTCAGAAGAAAATAAAAATGGTGTCTCCAGTACCCTAGGGATGTCATGACGCTCAAAAATGACCTGATATTTTTTTTTATTTTTATCCTGAATAGAGCAGGGCTTCTTTTTCAAGGACTGCAATAAACCCTTAATGCTATTGAAATAGCAACCGGGATTCTGCTTTCACTTCTTTTTATTTTTAGGCTGTACTCTGTGATTGGCACCTGTAAGAATTTATTTAGCGACACAGAACAAAGCATGAGGAAAACATTTATTGGAATTCAGACAGGCTACAGTGGGGAAACAAGTCCTGGAAGACTTTTAGACAAAATTTACTCCACGGAATTGTTTTTCTGCAAGAAAATTAAGGCCGAGCCTGTTCCCCCGCTCAGATTGTTTGTTCTATCTTTCTTCTTCTGTTTTGTCAGCAACAGGTTTGCTGATGAGAACTTTATATTGCTCTTGAAAAAAAATAAAGAAAACCTCCGTTTTGGTAGGTTGGCACTAGGGTATTCCCCTTCTGCTTTGCTCCATTTATAAGTACTTTTTCTTTTCTACAAAATGCATTTAGAAGGGGATGTTAAGTTTGCCGGAGGAATCATGGCATCCCTGGAGCTGGCACTCTGTGTTTTGGTGTGGTGTTTCTAGAACAAAGTAGCCATTTCATGCAGTGTTGCAGTGCATGTGCCATTGAGGTCTAGACTAAAAACTATTTGAGTAACAAAGCACCAGACATTGTATTTTTTTATATTAGCACTGAGGACCAATCGCCCTGTCGGACCAAGCATAACAAAGCTTTTTATGTAACAAAGCTTTTCTCTCTGTGTCTTTTCCTGGCTTGTCTGTGCTACTTCTCTCCTCCATTGTTGTGACAGCACAAGTGCCAGTCAAGTTGCTCTGTATTAAGAAAATAGTGTTTTTGTTGTTATTTGAATTGTTATAGTTTTTGTCTACCTCAGCACCTAATCTTAGCCTAATCTTAGAAGGTGCCCAATTATTATTTTATTTTCTTTATTCTGTTCTCTTATTATTGTCAGTTGTATGTTGTTGTTTTTTTTTTAAATTTGCATTAGAGCTTTGCAAAGGTCCTTTGTCTTTTCCAGCGACAACGTGCTATTTTTTTTTCTCCGTGGCAGTGCGTTTCCTGTTAAGCTGTGCCACCAATATAGCCACCATCTGTTGATATAGAGGTTGTTCTTTTTTGTTTCTTTCCATGTAGAATCAGACACATCTCTTTGTAACATTTCAGTGTTCTCTGATGGAGTGTGAAAAAAATAAAAAGGAAAAATAAAAGATTTAATGCTGCAGGTTCTCTTCTCCATGTTGTCACTAAAGTCAATGTTGTGCCTTTGATAGTGAAGATATAAAGAAAACTTTTTTTTACATCCTACTAACAGTAGATTGTTTTTGTAGTGGATTTTTTTGTATTTTTATTTATGAGTCTCATAATAAAAATCAAATCATGATGTTTGGTTGTATACTTTCAATCTGCAGTTAGAAAAAATAAAACAAAAATGGACTTCATCTTGTCTGTCTTAGCCCTCTTTCTGGCTCATTATTTGTTTGTTGAATTAACTTTTTTAAATAGAACAGGGTACGAATAGGATCTAAGAGAATAATAGTGTGTCTGTCTGTCTGTCTGGGAGAGAGAAACAGAGAGAGAGAGAGAGAGAGAGAGAGAGACAATTGCAATACTTGTGCTACTAACTTGTTTTGTGTAATTGTTTGATCCTAATCCATAGTATTTTGGTCCAGTGAAATTAAAATACACAAATGCTTTGGTGGCATCAAATAATTTATTACTTCAGTTGCCCAGTTTTGTCAACCTGAAAAAGGATATGTGCATCATTTCATGCTTTTTGCAAAACAAAAAAACTTTCCTCCTAGAATTCTCTAGCACCTTTATATACATAAAGCACCTGTACATTAATCTATATACGCACAGTGACATGACATGTTACTTATATGATTTTTTTTTTCTCTTGCCTAACAAGGAGTGTTGCTTTTGCCCTGCTTCCTGGATTTTTTTTATCTCATTTTTCAATATTTTAAAAATTACTAACCAAAAAGCAAAAAGTTGCATTAACTTAAATTATTCTTTCATAAGAATTTTAAAGCACCAGACTCAATGCCACCATGGACTCTCAACAGCTTTGCTGTATGTTTCCACAAATGTTCACAGTTAAAGCACATTCAGCAGTCTGGCTTCACACTCGCCACCTGGCTATATGCCACTTTTTCTCACTCATAATGTGCTCATAATGGTAACTACTGAAGCATTCAAGCCTCACTGCCTTTTGTCTGTTCTGCTTCTTGTGCCATAAAGGTCATAAATGATATCATTAGATAAGCAGGGCGTGTGTAGGTGTGCACTTCCGCTATGATTATAGCAGAAGTGAGCCGAGACACAACATACAAACATGTACAGCTTCTACATGGAGTTAAACTGACCTGAACCATGTGTAGATGAATCTCTTTGTGACAGGTTGTTGTTCATGTTTATTTCCCTTTTTGTGTTTTTGTTGCATTAGCAGTTGATTAATCATTTTGTCCTGCAACTTTGTTCAATCTCACATCTAACCAGTGAATATTTTGACATGTAGTAGTTATTGAACCATAGCTTGTCTTGTTCCAGCATGTGAGCGGGATGCACTTATTTGCTATGTTTGTAAGAGTAAAGTAGTATGATTATCAGCCTATAATAAGTATAGAGCTGGAGTTAGTCTGTTTAGTCCTTGGTTAGTCTGACTTGGTATGAATACTGAAAGCATTTGCTGAAAAGGAAACAAATGAAATACATAATCAGTAAACATTCTGTAGGGACTTTTCATTATGTTTCTTTCAAATCCTATTTGCCATTGCAATTACTAGCATAGACATAATTTTAGAAGAGAGTGATGGATTAAGTTGTCTTTACAAGTATTGCAAAAATGCTGTTATTTGGCATAACTGTCATAGTTCCCAGACTCAAATCCCCATATGGTCACCAGAGGATGAACCCATACTGAACACAAAGGAATAATTTAATAGGCTTTCTGCTATGAAAATTCATGATTCCCAGATGGCCTGTTGTGTAGCACAATCCAAACCTTTAATCATAGGGTTCACACTGTATTCACATCAGTTTTCCAGGATGGGAAAGACCAAAACAACACTCTTGCCTTAACCATCCTTTACTCTTCTTCCCTCACAGAGCACATCCAGCATGTTCGCCAGGTCCTTCTTCGACTCCTGGAAAACCGCCTGTATGTAAAAGCTGAGAAGTGCGTCTTCCACTCCCCCTCCATGACATTCCTGGAGGAATTCATCATTGAACAGGGAAGACTCCGCACCAACCCATCCAAAATCACTGCTGTCACCAATTGGCCTACCCCCACCTGTGTGAAGGACCTGCAACGCTTCCTGGGCTTTGCAAACTTCTACCGCCCACCTGCCCTAGAAGAATGGCCAACCGTTTTTGGTCTGGACCGATCACAAAAACTTGGCCTACCTCCAGTCGGCAAAAAGATTAAACCCCCGACAAGCGAGGTGGGCCTTATTCTTCGACCAATGCCGGTTCACCCTATCTTAT
>NW_018127918.1:4117929-4158249 GCF_001952655.1 Monopterus albus
CACAGTTGTGTTTATGTTTATGTAGTTACATATCTATATATCACCCTATGTGTTCACTGAATCACTGGTCAGTATTTACTGTGTTAGCCAACTGAAGCACTGGTTAACATCAAGGGAGACTGGTTCACTAAAACACTGAAATCTCATTAGATTTACAGCTTTAGCAAAGAGGGTCCACAGTTACTTTATTACCACCACCTGGTTAATGGGCCGGGGAAGCTATAGTTTATGGGGATTCCTTGAATAGTTGAAATAGAGATTAGATCTGAGCCCAGGAAGAGGAAGCAATATACACACACACAGGCAGAGCAGTTTTATTGGAACAGGAGAGCAATGTCTAAAATGTAGCAGTTCCTTGGAAACAAGGAAGTGTCAGGTTTGCCCAGCTCCACCTTCCTCTCTTCTTTTTCTCACACTAGCCTAGCCCTTGCACTGATTACACTATTCAACACACCTTCCCCGCTTCCCTGATTACTCACCAGCTGCACCTCATTAGTCTCCTCCATACTTATACACTGTTCACCAGTCACTCCCCTGCCAGTTCTTTCTCTGTCTTCAGGCCAGTGGTTGTTATGTTGTTTTGTCGAGTTTATGCTAAGATTGTCTTTGTTCTCTCTAGTCCTTGTTAGCACCCTAGTTGTTATCCTGCCCTGCCGTCTCTAGTGTCTTCTTCCTCTTCGGACCTTTCCTCTGGGCCCCCCTGGATTTAATCTACACCACCAGCCACCACCTCCCAGGTCGATGCACAGTCTCGCTTACCCAGTTTATCCCTGCTCTTCTGTCTACAGCCATCATCACCTCCACCTCGACCAGCCCAGGAGTGACCTCTGCGTCCGCAGCCTGGTACATCATCATCTACCATACCACTGACTGTTTTTCTGCTGCTGCTGATCGACACCCGGTCATCTACCTCATTACTCCTCCTGTATATACTGTATGTCACTACCTTCACTGTAAATAAACCTCACTGCTTGCACCGAAGCCAGCCACCTGGGTCCGCTTTTTATCTGCTCGCTCACTCTGTGTTCGAGCGCACCCTAACACTTTCATTGTCACAAGCAGCAATTAAAAGCACTAGCAATGAGCTGTCCTCACGATGATGCAGTCTTGACTCTGCATTAAGATGATACACACATATATCAGAAATGCTTGGATGTAATGTTTAATAATGTGCTAAAACTTTGAAAATCCTTGCTGTAATTCCCTAATGTGAAGTTTTAAAATGCATCAGACTACATAATAAATCTTCATGTCAGCTCAGTGTGGCTGTTGAATAGAGCTCAACAAGACAAGGCTGTCTGTGTGTCCAACAAATAAACATCACATCAGAAGTGTCTCTGGTACGTCCCAATAATGCCATAATATTTGCTCATTTCCTCTCTCTGGCACACAGGATCAGATCTTGACTTCGGTGTATTGCAAACTAATGATGCAGCTCTCCACTTTCCCTGTTCACTTAGGCACCCACCAAGTATTACACCCGTAACACAGCTATGTTGTTTTGTTTTTTGCCTTTTTTTAGGTTTTGGTAGAAAACAGGAAATGAGATGAAAAACTCTCATTGTGATTGGTTTTGTTGGACTTGTTGCTTTGGTGTGACTTTGATCTTATTTTAGAGTATTAGGAAGGAAGGGGCAGGGGATGGTGAAATGGTTTGTCAGGATGGTAATATGAATAGTTGAAGGGCCTTTGTGTTGCAGCATGGGGTTCCAGTGCTGATCTCTGACACACATATCTAAAAGCTAGATTCTTTAGATTACCAGCTCTCGTTACTAAAGTGATGATGCTGAAGATTAAAAATGAAGATTTCAAGTAAACTCTGTTGATTCTTTTCAAATCAGACCATATGGCCTAAAACAACCAAGTCTAAAATACAGTCAAAATCGTGAGTGGCAGAGTAATGTTTGCCTTTAACATCTGTGACCCAAAATAAATAAATAATTACATTAAAAAAAAAAAACTGCCATGACTTAACTTGACAGGAGAATCCCTGTGATAGATTGGATATCCCTCAAGTTAAGTGACTATGATATTTTAATGTGTGTAATTTCTTAAATCTCTTAACACGCATCAAACATCAGAGCAAGTATTTTTGCAATCAAGGAACAATCAAGGAACTAGCGGGGATGGACTTCATACAGTTTAGGTCTTTGTGGCTGTACTCCAATAAACATGAATGCACCACTTTGAGACTCTCCTGACAGTTGTTACCAAGATCATTATTACAGCAAAAACCCTAATGAATGTAGACGGTGTAGGTTACAAAAGTATTAGCTTAGCAGGAAGGGAGATTTAAAACATTATTAAATGACTGTAAATGTAATTGAGTCAAATGTGACTGGACAGTGCAGTCAAAGATAGCTGCACTTTAAGAAGATCTCTCATAACCTAATTTATAGTGTTTTGTTTTTTTGATTTATGTTGTATCTCTTTAACATAATGTTTTCATCTTGTACAAAGGAATACATAGCTAACAAGTGATTACCTCCAACTATCATAAACATATACTGGATTTATTATAAATATGAAATCAAGATAAATACAATAAGAAAACTAATAAGCATCTTTAAAAAGTCACTGATAACATGAGGTTCTGGCCTCTGGTGATGAAGGGAAACTGACGTGGCACATGGTGCCATCATCTGGCTACTCTGTGGGACTACATGTGTTAACACAATGAGTAGCGTAGCAGCGTAAAGCAAGACATAAGGTATAGTATTGTGCTCCTTGTATCTGTCTCCATATATTAACACTCTAAGTCACAGAATAATAAAAGCAGATTAGTAGTAAATTTACACATTTCAATCAAGTGATTGATTTAATAATTTTACATTGATCATATGAGTTGGTGCCATATTACACAAAAATGTACTTCACATAATTTAAAATTATATGTGTATTACATACATTTTAGTCACCGTTTCCGAATTCCCCCTAACTAATTAGTTAGTTAGTAGATTTTCAATCAGTGGAGAGTTAAATTCTTAAGTTTAGCTTAAACAGGGAAAAAAAACAACTATAAAAATATATGGTTTTCAATGGAATGGGACAGTGGTATTTAAAAATTATGGCCAGGCAGCTTTATTGATATAGCACATTTCATGCACAGAGGCAGTTGTGCTTTACATAGGCACAGAAAAACAGTAACAATGTTAGAACATTAAGCATTCAAACCAGAATTAAATCAGTTAGGACAAAATCAAGATAAAAATGAGACTAAATACATAAAAAACAGATAGACAAAGTAAAAGGTTTGAAACATGATCATCTAACAGTTACAGGACAGAAAGTGCAGGATAGAAACCAGTCAATCAAAGGCAGAGGACAATAGTGGAGTTTTCAGTTTAGACTTTAAAGTGGCTAGAGTTTAGGCAAATGCAGATGATCACATGGGACAAAATTAATTAAATAAAAAGTGAAGTTTTATAAAAGAAACTAATATATGATTAATAAATACAGTAATCTGTAAAGAATATATTATTCATTAAAGTTATGAATGTTATTTTTATTTTGTGATGGCAGTTTTAATTAAAATTCGTATTTGTTGTCTCTTTGTCTGCTCTCAAGGGCAAGCTGCAGTTTAGCAGCATTTTTATTGTATAAAAATGATGACTTTAAGGTTATTTCACATGAATTAGTATGACATTATCAACTTTACATCACAAATATGTATGCAGAAATGTGTTGGAACAGTGTTATCCAAACCGTGAACATCAACATTTCAATAGTTTTATTATTTTATTATATGAGGTGACACATTAATTAGTTCAGCATTATGTTGATATGGAGCTCTACAATTTTCCACCATCTTAATTGCACACTTATGATTAACCATGACCCAAAAGTAAACCAAATGTACAGTATCTCTTCAGCAGTCTGAATGAATAACTATGTTGTAATTGAATAAATTCCACATTGAACACAAGGCGACATGCAGTCTGTTTTTGTTCATTTACATGTAATGCAAAACAGAACATTATATTACTGCACTAATATAAAGTCCTTGTTTATTAATGTACAGTTAATATATATTTTAAATATTTATTTTGCAGGAACAACATTATAAAAACAGTTAACAGATGTGCTACTGGTCACTAGCTCGCCTCTAATTCTTTACTATACCTTCAGTGTGGGATGTCCCCACATTTTGTTTCCTCAGGTTTGACCTTTATTGTAACAGCTTGTTAAGGTTTGACCAATTTAGATTCTTACACTGAGATATTATTGTATTTAAAGTGATGAACATTGTTTTAGTATTCCAAGTACTGTAATAGCAAACCCATTCGGTCACTTAACCTTTAAATGTACATACAGTAGGTTCCAATTATAGGAACCATTTCCCTGTCCGATTACTTTATGAGTGCCTCCCAGTATCCGCCGAGCTACACAGGGCATAGAGCCACCAGCTCCGGTCTTGTAAAGTCTACGCTCTATTCGCTGAGTTTGTTTCCACATCAGTGAAGTAATAAGATTCAGGCAACCTGCCACACTGACCACAGGGTCCCCAGTGTGATACTGTAGGCCACCATGGCCACTAAGTAAACTCTAAAGAGCAGTACATCCAGCACATAGCCAACTTGCAGCCACTCCTTAGCAACTTCCCGGCACCTGTCCCTCTTCTCCAGAAAGTGGCGTATTGCTGTCACTTCCTGCAGGATGTTGTCCATGACGGGTGGGGTGGGGTCCCTGGAGGGAGGCAGGCCAAGTCCAAGCAACCCACCTTCTCTGTCATGCTGACTGAGCCTTCGAACTCGATCACAGGTGGGATGGAGGGTGCATGGGGCTGCAGGATGGGACAAGGATAGATTTAGTTTTACTTTGAATTTTTGTAGATTTTAATTACAGAAATTTTTTTTTGTGGTGATGAAGATTAAAGTAAAGGTGAATCAATTTGAAAATGATGCTCAATATTATCACTGTGTGGTTTTGGTATACTTGAACATATATCAGCTTAAAATGGAAAAACTGATCAGTCTGTCTATGACTTCCAATACAACAATAAAGAAAGCAAGCAAGATATCTTGACAACCACTGGTCAGACCTCTCTAAAATGATGTCCTGTGGATTCCCACATTATGACATTTTAAAAGTTTTTCAGACATCTGACCTTACATTTATTTTTACTCAATGTATCTGCAAAAGCCTGACTGACAACATATTTTACTTGCTTTTACCATATATTCACTTTTTCCATCAAAGCCATTAACATTACTTGAGCTTTTTTAGTCAAGGGGACATCAAACAAAAACCACTACTGTACATGCTTCCACCTGTACCTTACCAGTCCCATAGCTGCTGTCCTTGTAGTTCTCCAGGTCAGACGCCTGGGAGGACAGTCTAGAGCAGAAGCGATGATTCTTGTGGATGCAGAAGAGGACTGGAGCTCTCTCCAGCACAAGGTACTTTACCCAGTGGGGTACAGGGGGCTGCAGGTCTTGCTTGTGGACCAAACGTACAATCAGCACAGTTTCTGTAAGGCTGATCACCAGGAGGGCCATGCAAACCACAAAGTACACACCTGCAAGACAGGTAAGATGAGATAAGGTGTCTGATGGTGATACATTTTCTTTAAAACCAGATACTGCAGCAGTACAGTAGGATAACTCACTAGTGAAACACATAATGGTAGGAACATGGTGCTTCAGTTATTTATGATTAACATTGTGTTTCATACAGACAGTAGGTAGCAGGTTTGAGTCTGGATTCTTTCTGAAGATTACATCTTGGGGTTGCATTAACTTGGATTCAGCATGAAGGGTAGTACTGTACCTCTTATACTGTAGACCTATATGAAGTAGTGGAACCTTGTCAGTGATGTTGCCCTGCCTTCCAAAATCCTGATGTCAGCGGTTGAATTTAGTCTGAATTCTCTCTCTGAACTTGTTTTACCCTCATTAGTCTGTCTCTTCATGCTTGACTTGCAAACTAATTGTTGCTTTCATGGTGTCACAACTTTAGGCAATAGTTTACCACTCGTTTTTCCTTTCTTTTTTAGTTTTTTTTAACTACATCAATTAAAATATTTTCAAATCAAAAGCTGACACTCCTTTCATAAATCCTGTTCTGAATGCAAACTGCTGATTAGCAGTAATATATCCCAGTCACCTATCAGTGGGGTTCCTATGGCGGTGGCTGGCAGAGTGTCAGATACAATGATGAGGAAGACGGAATAGCCCAGCAGCAAAGTGATCTTGAAGGAAACCCTCTCTCCACTGTCTGGTGGCAGATAGAAACCCACAATGTCCATCACCATCAAGAAGATACTGGGCATCAGCAGGTTCACAGTGTAGAACAAAGGCCGCCGCCGGATCACCACCTGGGAAATTTAGTTTTAAGTCAAAGCAAAAGGCTTTAATCGTTAATTAATGGCTTTAATCATGCTAGTACATTCATACATTGTATGTGGATGCTATTTGTGCTTCATATTCTCCATATGACCTATTGTATTTGGAAACGAGACACAGGTGATAACCACAAAGCAAGATTAGTGGTCTTTTGGCTCAGCGCAGGTTTTCTATTAGTAGTAGTAGAGTCTACATTAATGTGATAAATATTAAATAGAGCAGTCATCATTGTGCTGTTTCAGGCTTTGGTTACTCAGCATTTTTAACAAACTGATGGAGACTTTAGCTACATGATGATCAACCCTATATTTTAAATGCACAGATTTTTTTTTTCAGGACCAAATTCTTGCCTGTTGATATTTTTACTGATTACTGCAGCTAGAATAATATGAGAGTCTGTGATGATGATTGTCTGTTTAATTATATAAATAATCCATACACTATTAAATTTTTTTTATTATTTATGAACATTTGACTTTAGGTGTAATTCACTGTGCTTTCTTCTCCCTACTAACACATGTTCACAATAGGTTTCATCATCAGACAAAGTAGAAAAATGAATAAGACCCTTGTACCACACTAATGTACAGTATATTCTTAGTCTTTCCTTAATATTTGAAAGTTATTTTTAGTGTTTCAATAGCTTCTTATTCTATTTTAGTTATGACCATAGCCTTGTTCACAGTTCCCCTGCCGCTAATGATTTTTTCCCCTCAAATATTTCTGTTCCATTTTAGATTATATTCATTCATGGTTCTGGTGATGTTACTTATAATTGACAACTCTACCGCTTTCCTAGGAACGTGCTCGTAGAGTGAAAGGACATTTCAGACTCCACAGAGCCTGTTGATAACTGGCTTTGTGGTACCGGTTATCCAGGATGCTCAGTGTTAGGCTCAGTGAAGCCTGCCTGAGTCGAGGGAAACCCTGGGTTTTCTGGTCCAGAAATACAGGTCACTTTAATTTTGAGTCAGGTCTTGTCACTTAGTCTGTGAACCTTACCTACCCACTGGAAGATCATTGTTTGTTTTTTTTTTCTTTTCAACAATCCCTGAGTTTGTTAAAGAACAACAATGATGGCAGGCTGCCAGCCTACCTAAAGAGACAAGCTTTGACCCTAAAGGGGCCATTCCACATTTATACTAAACATACGCTTGGAATCTTAAGAGCTTTGTGTTCACTGTATATACTCACATGGAACTTCATCTCAGCATAGTAGTCATCATTGTCCACACTGAAGATCTTGTACTTGGACAGTATATGAAGCAGCTCCCACTCTCCTTGGTTCATAAAGACACTCTTGTCCTCACTGAGCTCCTCGGGGCTTCGCATCAGGGTGATATTGATGTCATCAACTACAGATCGAACACAATGTCAGTAGCAAAGTGAGACAGTCATGGCAACACGTTGCCCTTCCCCGACCACTTTGTTCTCTAAGCGTATGTCACAGCAGGAGCGAGGTCACTGATGCACAAAACTTGTTTTGTGATGAGTAGAGTTGTTAAGAGAAGTGGATGTTATTGTCTGATGCCAGAGAGTAGCATAATGACCAGATTTTGGTGGCACTGAAAAAAGCTGCAGATACATGTTGCTTATGTAAAGTGGTAAATACTCAAAAAGATGTAGAAAAGTCAAAAAGTTATTTAAGAGATGGTTGTTGGATAGGCCTAACATGTAGAATTGAGTCAAAAAGTTACTTAAGAGATGGTTGTTGGATAGGCCTAAACTATCAGTAGTGCCACTGTGGTTGGTACCTGTTAATGTTTAATGACATATATGCATTTGCTGACAGTTCAATCAAATTGTAAACGCTGAAAGCTGGTGGAGAAAGTCTTACTGGTATGAAGCCAGCTCTGGAAGGTGAGACTGCATTTCTGAACATCAAATGGGAAGTTGTAGATATTGAGTGTACAGGCTGTGACAACCTGGATAGGCTTGTAGTTGCGCACCAGTCCTTCATGTGTCACATAGACATAAGGAATGTCTGGAGACTTTCCCACATCTACACTGCAGGTTAGAGACAGAAATAATAAAAACGGTTCTGCAAAGGACCACAGAAAGGCCTGGACCAGCCCTGGCACAATAATAGTGGAGTAGAAATAATGGCATTAACAGCAGCGGCTCTTACAACTCATTGATGAGGATGTCGGGCACCCACACATTAGCTGTGGGTATGGAAACTTGTTTGACTTCATCAAAGTCTTCTGGGTTCCAGACCAGGAACTCATCCTTCCATGACTAAAATATTCAAGAAGCTAAATGAGTGGAACATCATCTAAATACGATAACAAATTGTTCTTTTATGTTTTGCATAGTGGGTGTGAACAAAAATAGTTGTATATTATAAAAAAACATCTTAAATGCATACTGTAGAATAGCATTATAGTTTTATAAAAAGCATTACAGATGATTAGACTGAATTAAAGCATACAATAGTGAAGAGGAATAAGATGTAATAAAAACTATAAATATGTAGATGTAATAAAAACTAAGTATGGAACAGGGCTTGAATGGGTAAAATATAGATTAATTATAATGCAGTAAACCAACATACTGTAGTTATGTTTGACAAGTAGTGTTTTTGGGACAATTAATAGTTGTGATTTTTGTGAATCCATTTGTCTTACCTGTCTGTACCACACATATGTTGTCAAAACTTGGTTCTTCTCATCCTGTAATGCAAGAGGAAAAAACTGTTCTCAGGAACAAAATTTTCCTGTTCATTAATGGAGCTAAATAATATTATGAAGCATATAAATCCAGTAGGTAACTGTTTCTCTAGGGACCCATAGCAGGTTAATCCAGCCATGTTACTGTATTAATAATATATTAAAATTATTAATACAGTAATAATTTGAAGTGAACACAGCGTGTACACAGCAGTAATTGAAAGAGCAAGTTAGTGTGACCTGTTCTCCACTCACCACACTGAGAATAGAGTAAACCATCAGGTCTATGGCCACTATAGTGGATGTTCTCCAGTCTTTCACAGGTCTCACTCCTTTCTTATACCCTGCACTCAGAAAATCTGACAGGCGCACTAAGGTGGCATTGGCAAATCGTCCTGTGCTGCTGCCCAGTTTCTTCACTGAAAATGTACAAAACAGTGCATTAAAATACACCATTTATAAGATACACTGTCATGAGAGATTAATTTTATGACAGTTAAAAGCCATTAAAAATATTAAATACATTTATGTATGTTTAAGTATACATGTAAATTAATAAACTGAGTTTAATGGAGCACACACGATGTATAAAGGTTTTCTTCATTCATTCATTTATCCTTTTTTTATTTGATCTTTCTGGTATTTAACTGACAGCATTCCAAAATAAACACTTCTTTAATGTGAATAGCTAAATAAACTGAAAAGATCATAAATGGAAGTGGAAGTTGTCAAAACAACCATGAAAATAAAAAATAAAAATCTGAAATTAAATTTATAAATAGTTTTTAAATGTATTGATCATTTAGGTGTATATTTATATAATGAACAAATCTAAAAGTTGGCTGTTTCAAACAACATGACTTTATTAGATGTTACAGTATATTGAATTAATGCTGAAAATTCCATGCAAGAAATCTAAAATATAAAATGTTAGGATATTTTGTTTCAAGTAAGATTAACCTTCACTCTGCAGTATACAATTTTACTTAAGGATTGATTGTACTTTTATCTCTGTAAATGAGAATACAGTACAGAATAATATATTTTAAAGCTATAACCTTGAGCACCACTGACAGTAATTCAAATAAAACCACTATAACCATTAACAATAGTTGTACAATTAATAATTTGTTAGAGATAAACAAACAGCGTGTGACTTTAAATTTTGTTGCTGTTTTAAAAGTAGCTTAATTCTTATTATTGCGATTGTTGACAGCAGTAGTGTTTTTTTAAATTAAGATTCTGAAACATTTCAGCTTTAATTATTAGGTTAATAACCTTAAAGTCTAAAATGATTTCTTTTTTTTACATACTAATGTTTTTTTTTTTAAATGCATTCAGTACACTTTAGTTATGTTATTATTCCATATCTAATATTTATAAGAATGTTCCAAATTGACTAAAATTGTACTGTCAACCATAAACTTTCTTAGACAAAACAATAATCTGTTACTCTAAATTTTACAAATAAAAGTGGAGAGACTTTGTCATGCTGTAGGTTACTAGTTAAATGTCTGACATACAATGAAGAGTAAAACAGAAGCCGCTGTACCTGTGCACGCTCTCAATGTTCCTTGAATCAAAAGGAAAACAAGCGCTGTGCAAGCTGAGAGTCTCATGGTGCCAGTTCACCTGCGTTTTCTTCTCCTGCTGTGGAAACCCGCTCGCTGCTCTGATGAAAAGCCTCGGGACAGCTAACACACTCCATATCTATCCACTATCAAAACCTTGTTAGTGCCACTCGGCTCATAAGGGTGTATCCATCTGCTCTGATGCCACTCCTTCTTATTCAATTAAACAGCAACTGCTAGCTGAGATAGACTGAGCTCAAAAACTGCAGAAATACAAGCTAGGACTTTCTGCCCAGATTATATGTCATGTCTTTAAAATCATTTAATTAATACATCAACACAGGGCTACTGGTTATCAGTAAAGAAACTGTTAGGCAAGGGTGTCAACTCACTAACAGATAGTAGTGTCTAAGTATTTACACTCCTTTATCACATACAGTGGCTATGCTGGCCTAATTTCACTTTATTTTGTTTAGATTAAAATCCTTATTATGGAAGCTCCTGGCTGCAAATATTAAAATAAATTTTAATCAAATTTAAAATTTTATTTGCCAGTTGTGTGCATGATGTATAACACTTGAATACAAACCTTTTTACAGGTATGAATACACATGGTCAAAGGTACTGTATTTCCTGCAGTATTATGCCACTATTCTGGAAAGGCTTTAAACAAGACTTTGGTAGTTGGTGCCTCCGTAGTTAGAGAATTTGAATGTGAATGTACTTTGTATTTTTCATTTTTACCTAAATTTTTACCAAAATTTAAACCATCAAAATTAGGCTTATGAATTTGAATTGTGCCATTACTTGGGTCATATCATGGAAAATATGACAATTTGCATTTTGATTTGACCAGTGAGAACTGTACCCACTCTTGTTTTATGAATATTGTCAGTCAGCCATCAAAATAAGAGGATATAATATCTGCCAAAATGCACCGATCAGAGGATGCCAGTAAAGGTCCATTGGAACTTTTATTTTGATTTATCAAGAGGGAAATAAGGGTAGTCTAGTCAAATTGCTTTTTTGTTTATTCTATCTATTTAATTTTTTTTTTAAGTCTTCACATGTGACTGACTAATAAGTAATGCATCCATAGAAGCCTTGACCTGTTTTCACTGTCCCAGGGCTGACAGCGATCTTACAGATATATTAATCAAATAATTTCTTTTCTGAGTACCTCAGAAATACATAGGGCAGGGTGACACCTGGGCTGACTCTGAGGTTTTTACTTTCACTTTTATTGTGTACTATCTTCAAAATGTAGTCTTATGCAGCTCATGGGATTTTCTTTTATTTCAGAAGAATAGTTACAGTCAATTAGAGATCAGTCGTATTCAAAACAAAGTGAGCATACATCTATTGGTTATCTTTGTGATAGTAACAAGACACTGACAACATTAATTCTTAGGCTCTGTTTCATAATATCACGTAACCATACCCACTGGAAGAAGAGGTTCACAGATACTGTGAAAATTGCATTAATATGGATCTTTCCACCAGTGAATTTTCTGTGACGCACTTTTGATATTCTTATCATGACTATTAGGAAACCAACAGGGAATAGAGACACAGCGGCTGAGCTCTGAATGGGTTTTATTGATCTATTCTGTGGCAGCAGGATGGAGATTAAAGTATGAATAGAGTATTATAACATCACACTGGCACTCAGGGTTTTCTCCAGAGAGCTGCTTTATTATACAGTATCTCTGAGTAAATCTCCACTGTCGGGAAAACATGATAACAGACCCAATACAGTAATGCAGTTCTGCTTGTCACTTTCTTGCTACCATACACTGACAGTGCAATATCCTGAGAGAAAATGCAAATAGAATGTTTAAGATAGTCTTAGTTTCAGACAACTTTAACTTTTTGTAGTTTTGGCAAATTAATCTTAGCTTTCTTTATTTTATTCACCAAATTTATAACTGGGATCTAGGAACACAGCATAAGCTACAAGTACTTTATTCAAAAATTGCTAAGTCCGTAAGTGTGTGTTCAGGCAAAGCTCCAGCTGGCCCAGAGCAGAAACAAAGTACTAGTATACAAGACCAGAACCAACAGATAAAGTCGGAAGAGGAAGCAGTCAAGCTTCAAGCAGAGGGCTAGCCAATCAGCCTGACCTAAAGACTCATTGTCCTCCTGGAATAAGGCTAGGCGGAGAGAAACCAGCTCTCGGAGGAGCCACTCTAGCCCAGAGGGAGTATCCTGGATCTCAGTCAGGGACAGCAGATCACCCTCCAGTGATGGCTCAAGCTCATACTCTATAAAGAGGTCAACAAATCGGGTTTAAAATGCAAACCATCAGTATAAATTTATGTATATTCCTTCCATAAATAAATGTAACCAATCAGTAGGAATTTATCAATGTCCCTGGCACTTTTGATACTTTCAAAACACTTTGGTACAAACTGTATCATTTTATTTTTAGACCATAAACTTTCACACACAGAAAAAAGGGGCATTGGCTTCCATTTATCCAAGTGTTTCTTGACCGGTTTTTGGCGTCAGAAAAGTAAAAATGTATTCAGATATTCCCTGTCAGCAAGACATTTGGAAAATTTAAGTCTCTGTGCTTCTAGATTACCTCCGGTTGGGTTGATGTGATCAAGGGTTCTGATGGAGGTTAAAGCGCTGTCAGTGAAGCTGTGACCAGTTGAGCCATACTTGTCTAGCAGGCAGGCAAACACTGACATTTGCCTGACCTCCTCCTCACTGTGGTGGAGCAGCTTCACCACCAGTATAGATTTGATCAGACTGAGCATCAGCAGGGCCATGCACACCACGAAGAACACACCTTGACGGAGATGAGAGACAAAAAAAAAGAAAAGCTGTCCAATAATCGGATTAAGGCATTATTAATAACATGGGTTACTTATAGGACCATGCTATTTGGAATTTGTTTTGTGAGAACAGTAACCTTTCTGGTTGTAATAAAAGATTAACAAGATAAAATAGATTGTCGAGGGAGTAAAATTTTTGCATATGCACTGAACAGACAAAATCCAGATGACTGAAAAATATGACAACAAAAGTGAATCAAAGGTCTAAAACAAAGAAAATGGCTAGAAAGGAAACATATACAAAACAGCAATCATAAAAGATCCCACCTATGAGTGGTGTTCTGACAGCAGTGGCAGGCATTTCATCTGTCAGGTTGACTCTGAAGACAGTGTAGCCCAGCAGAATGCTAATCTTGAAGACAATTCGTGTACCACTGTTCAGAGGCAGGTAGAAACTGATCACATCTACCAACATGAGGAAGATGCTGGGGATGAGGAGGCCAACCACATACAGCAGGGGGCGCCGGCGGATCAACACCTGAATGAGGGATGGAAAGAGAGATGAGAACTGATGGACATGGAGAAATAATGTCATTTATTCAACTACATATTTCCCTTTAATAGCATCTAACTATACAGATAGTTTTTTTAAATGTAGTTACTGTATTTTTGTCCAGGTTTTGACATAACTACCTTTGAGATTTCTGAAAATAAAATGGGTAATTTTCTGGTAAGACATTTTGACATACAGCAGGAGGAAAGGCATAGGTGTAAATAATAGAACTTGAAGGTAGAACTCTATATATCCACTTGTGTTTCAGGGCCCTGTTATTTCTCATGCTGGCTCACTGTCAAGCAATCATTACTCACTGGGTCACTTAGGCAAAATGGTGCCATTGTTATTCTGAGATTTACTATGACAAATCAAAATGCCTGTTATGAATGTGTATAGACGTCAGAAGAACTTTTTATGGTGCTCACATGGATGAAAAATTACCTTTTTAAAAAGTGACAGGTACATTTTTTGTTTGATTTGTTTTTTATTGGGGGGGGGGTTGCCCAAAGAGATAAAATTAATTCATAAGAAAAAAAAAATAGCAGCCAAAATCAGACTTTCCTAAAATGTTTGTTGTGATGCCTAAATTTATCTTGTGAACCCTTGTGGGGGACCTAACCTCTTGTTTGCAAACCACCTTTTTAAGTCATGCTATAAGTAGAATTCTATCTGAGCTATTTTAAAAATGAAGCTGCTAGAAGCAAAGAAACTTTGTAAATGGTGTGGCCTATAACAGTTTAAATGTGCCATGTGTTCAGTGTGATACTCTGTGTGCTGCTTCAACAAGTAGCCTAACACTGAACATTTCACTGTTGTCCAGTAGACAGGGCTCAAAGATCTAATTATAAAGTGCTTAATTTCTGACAGTCACCTCCTGGTCACACACTGTTCCACTAGTTTCTTTATTGCGATACAATTCTTTAAGGTGCAACACTTTGCACTAGGAAGGCTAAACCATATTTACTGCGCTCTGTAGTCAATACAAGTGTTTATTTGGCAAGTGTTTGAACCCAGATATATAATGTAGCTGTGTTATAATCTTTGCTTCATACAGATCTATCTCCAGTTTTGTTAACATTGTTATCTCCAAACTAAAAGTGAACCTTTTTATATGCCCTGTCTACTCTAGCAATGAAACTGCAATGTAACAATATCCCAGTGAGCCATGAAATGCTCCATTACCAAAAAGCCTTCACTCTTTGAGCTGAATAAATAGCAGTCCTCCACGCTGTCCACCTGCAATGGGCTATGGGGTCATTTTCCTCACCACTAACAAGAAGTCCATTGATCAGGCAGCCACTGAGACAGTCTCATTATGGTTGCTCACCCTCCCCTGTCTATCAGCCTCTCTTTTTATCTGTCTCTTTACTTGCCAGAAACAGCCTCGGCCTCATCGTTTGGCATTAGCTCACTAGTCCGATCCATGAAGGTCTCAGCCAATTGCTTTACACTTTACAATTCCACCACACAGTGCAGCAAATGGGGGGTGGGGTGGGGGTGATAACCCACAGAAGGCTACAATTTAAAGCTCACCATCAATCATGGCCATCGCTGTACAGTTTCTCTCTCATGAAGAATGGCTTTTAAAGAGCAGTTACACCTCCAAAATATTATACAATTAGATTGTTTAAGCTAAATTAAGGTTTTATATAAATAATCTGCACTATTACTTACAAATTTAGGGAACAAAAAGGTTAATTTGTAAGTTAGATGACAATATGTCACGTACATTGAACTGGATGTGGGCATAGTCGGTGTCGTCTTGGTGGAACTGCCAGTAGCGTGAAGGAATGGAGAGCAGTTCCCATTCTCCATCATTCATAAACTCCCTCTTATCATTAGCAATGGCCTCTGCGCTCCTCCATAGAGCCAGGTCTATTTCCTTCACTGCAGAGGGAGAGATAATGAAGGATTAAAAGAGATGAATGGTGGACATAAAAACAAAGGCAATAAATACAGTATGTTAATCACTTTGGCTTCAAAGTAAGAGTTTGAATGTATCAGTTTTCTTTATGCTGCCCAAAGACATGAGTCCTTATGACTTAAAGACTCTGGCTCCCTAACAAGTTGCTTCTAGTGGTTCCTGTTAATTTACTGGTGTCAGACCTAGCCTTAAGTTTAACCTGCACTGGATGATGAAGATGAATGTGAAAGCTTTGAGAAAATCTAGTTAACCTTGACCTTGAGTTATTTTGTAAAGCTTATATAAGGTTTCAGAGCTTTTGTGATTTTGTTGTTACACACGTATAATCACACTGAGCTTGTGTTTGGTGGAGGTTAAATGAGAAACACACAATCAGATCATTTCCTCAAATGGCTGTGTAACAAACCCCACCAATTAAATGAAAAAAGGGATCCAAGTTTACCTTATACACAGTACAGGTGTTAAGAATTATTTGGCAAATTCAAAGGTGCTGAACTGACTGAGTTTTCAGCCTCTCCATTGCAGGCAGGAAACCGACCTGAGTGAAGCCAGCTGCGGAAGGTGAGGCTGCAGTTCTGCTTGTCAAATGGAAAGGCGTACATCTCCAGGCTGCAGGCCAGCACCACCTGAATGGGCCGGTAGTTCTTAACTGAGCCAGAGGAGTTGACGTAAACATAGGGGATCGGAGCGGACTTTCCCTGATCCACACTAAGAATATACACAAAGAACAGGCGAGGTAAGCAAGGCAGATGTGACCTGGACAGCAACTGTCAAGACAACTGTTATGTGCCACGTGCTCATGTGTTGCTTCAGTGCAGTTCAGATTTGACTTATTTATTTGTTTTTTTAATTTGTTGGACAGCTCTAGCCAGCAGCAGAACTCCTGGGAAAATCAAGTGATCTGCATCAATGGTCATTCTAGAAGCACAGTCTGATCTCAACATCCCTTTGGTAATTACCAATGTGTTCTATATTTAATCATAAAATGTTAATATCCTTATAAATTTCGGTTTCAGAATCAAAAGCCAGTGTTTTTGTATTAGTAGTTAGCATACAGCAATGCTTCCTTTGTGTACTTTTTGGCTAATTTTATGCACAGATTTGTTATATCTGACATATAATAATGAAACTAACAGTGTCATACATGATATTAGATTACATTTCACTGTATAACTGTACTGCAGTAAAGAGGTGTACAATTGTGAAATGATCAGAATCTTACAAATCTGAACTTTAGCGTATTCTTTATTTAGGAAGGCCTGGTGTCTTTTTTGATACTCTCTGGAGGGACACCAAAGGAATACATTCTTAAATTATAAGTATCATAAAGATTTTGTGTTTGGGGTTTATGATGGACAATAGGACGTGGCCAAGATCATATTCATAGTTTACTGAACTCAGTGGAGGTCACTGACTACCTGGAAGATAGCAAGCACACATTCTAAAACCTGCCCTGGTAAAACAGAAGAACGGTGTAGACTGAGCACTGGATTCAATTGCTTTGATGAGTTCTTGTCAGTAATTTCTTACACTTCACTAACGATAACATCAGGTATCCAGATGGCATCAGATGACAGTGAGATCTCACTGATACCATCAAACTCCTCTGGGTCCCAAACCAGAAACTCATCAGTCCAGATCTGAAAACAGAGGATGAAATGTGTCAAAGGCAATACAGTGTAATTCAGATGCATGTCGGAGAGTTACTGTTACAGTCACAATGAATCCTGTGACAAAACTTTTAAATGATGCATTGCTTGTTCAGAGCTGTCAACTCTGAGGCAACGTACAGCAAAACTCAATGACTGAAAATTGGATCTGTTTTAATTATAAAAATGTTTTTTTATAGATGGGGATAAATGGTTTTCTCTTAAGTACACAATGATTTTAAAAATGAGAGAAATGAAATGTCACTTACCTGTCTGTACCAAATACTTGTTGTAATGCTCTGTGTCTTTCCATCCTGGGAAAAAGGAAACTATCTTAATGATACAGTTTAACAGTACAAGTGTACGAGTGTTTTATTGTATATTAAGGTGACTAGAAATTCACAGTGAGACTGAAAAAACAGTTTTACTCTTCACATTAATTAGAAGATATCAGATTATCCCAACCTGTCAAAAAAGAAACTAAAATTTAACAGCAGTGTGACCTAAGCAAGGAGCCGTCAAAGTTTACATACCACATCCAGGACAGACTGCAATATGAGGTCTATGTAGACAGTGGTAAGAGTGGTCCAGTTATAAACAGGTCGAACGCCACAGTCGTATTTCCTCAGTAGGATCCTGGTCAGCTGGTTCAGAGCAGATCTCTTTGGCTTCTCTGGCACGCATTCAGCCAGAAGGGCTAAAATACAAAGCTAAGTTACTAGGCAAAGAAGGCAACTTAACCTGGGGCCCCAGACCATCAGGGGGCCCAGAGGTTTTGTGTTCAATGTTAGTTTGTGGTAAGTTATTTAATTGCATATTTGTTTAATGATACAATACTGTATGTGCCAGCACAAAACTGAAATGATCAAGACTTTAAGGAGGCTCCGTTTTCTTTAATTGTTTTTCAAATAATTGGTACATAGAATTGCTTGTAGTATTATAGCAATATACAATATATTGAAGCTGTCATGTCTAATGGGTTCTTAAAGGCATCACAATACATATATAATGTTCAGACAGTGGGAGAAATGTGGGAGAGGGAAGTGGCATGTGGGGAATTGTTGAGTTCTAAGATGAAGTAGTTATCTGCTGCTCAATACAATACAGTGCAATACCATGCATACTGATACTTAATATGGGATGAACTAATGAGTCTATCACATTTTTAGGCAGACAGACCTCAAGGAAATTATGCTATAGTATCAAAATGTAAGGAATGTGTAAGACAAAACCCTTTAAATCTTTTTTAATAGCTTTATAATAATAGTGGCAAGCTAACTACTTTTTCTTTACTACTGGATTAATTATTACAAATGCACATGTTTTATGTTTGAAAGTACTCTTTGAAAATAGACCTCCACATTCTCACTGACCTAATGTAAGTAAAATGGGTATGAAAGCAATGTGTCACGCTGTCGAGGTGTCCATCAAATGAATCTAGAGTGGAGATTTCGGTGCTTTCTTTTCACAAAACATAAATATTTTGGAATAAATCTCTGTAGGTAATTTCTAGCTTACAAATAAATAGAATTGCAATTGTCTGATTCTTTATTAGATTTAAAAAAAATAACATCTTACCTGAGAAAAATAGTATCAGCCACATGAGAGACATCAAGAAAAAATTCAGCCTTCCAGATTTCAGGAGTTATCCAGGCATTACATCTAAAAATCTTCTTTGTTAACACATACAGTATATATTTCATCAAATAAGTTCAACAGGACCAGTACTGAGTGTGGAGGAAGAACAATGGACAGGGTAGTGCGGACATTTTGGTGGCACTGATATTGATTTTCCACCTCCCGGGTAAGTTGATACATATAGTGATGAAACACAGTGAAGAGAAAACTCCCTGAAGGTTTGTTTAGTACCAGTTTATTGCTTCATCACAGACGACTGTGAACATTTAGGTATCTGTTATTGTAAATGTGTTTTAAACCCAGCTGAAAACACCAAACAATCATTGTTGAACTATGTATAAGCCATAGAGCCAGATCATACATTTGTCCCATATGCAACACAACACTTATCAAAATAAAGACTAATGAAGGTGCTGTTGTATAAGAAGCCTGATGTTACAACATCATTTGAAAGCTCCTGAACAGAGTAAAATTGAAATTCTTCTCAAGACCCCAAAGTTTACAAATATGCTAATTTGTGGAGGAAATGGTTGCCATAAAAAAATCTGGTATTCTGGGTTTGAAACGTTCACTCATTATCAGAAAGAAAAATGTCTTTTTAAATGAAGCTGAAGCAAATGACAAGTAACATATAGTTTGAGTATAATATTATCACAAAGTATGAAAACTGGGTTTTCTGTTTTAATTTAAAACATTTAGGGGAGAAATTCAGGAATTAAAATATAACTGTTTAAACCTTACTAGAGCCCAATTTGTAGGTTTATTCCTTATTGTTTAAAAAAAACAACATTAAGTACATTGTGCACAAAAATGTAACTTCTAGATGTTTTGAAGCACTGAAATGACGAATGGACAAATTAATCTTTGTGTAACTGCAAAAAACTACATTATTAAAGTAAACTAAGCAAAAATATACATGATCATATCATGAAATAACAGAAACCATCATTGTTTACAGCCATTAAGATGCACTAGATGCTGACAGCAAGTAGGTTGTGCTCATATGAGGTTCCTGTAGATGTAGTGAATCTTTTTTGTGTAAGATATTAAACTATTTTATCTTTATTTAAGGTATATGTTCACTGTCTCTAAACGTATAGAGCAAAGCTTTCTCGGCAATCGTAAATCATTTTCGCTTACAGAAAAATGTTTAGGAGACTCACAATCTACGAGAGCGCGCGCGTTAATGTCTACGTTGGCTCCTGTGCACGCGCGAGCCCTGACAGGTGAGCGCGCGCAGCTGGCTGGTCGCTCTCGGCGCCTGACAGATGGAGTTGGTTTGACTCGGAGTCTGAGCTCGAGGAATTTAGGAAGAAG
The DNA here is from genome assembly GCF_001952655.1 of Monopterus albus. Taxonomy (NCBI): domain Eukaryota; kingdom Metazoa; phylum Chordata; class Actinopteri; order Synbranchiformes; family Synbranchidae; genus Monopterus; species Monopterus albus. Next base: position 4,138,381 of record NW_018127918.1, read on the forward strand.
AGAAAGAAAGTCAAGGGTTTTTATATCTGCAATGAAAACTGAACAAAATGGAGAAAACTCAACGAACTCGGTGAGCGCAAAGGGCGATGGAAACGTTATTAACATAACAAATGACATGTTTGCGTCGGAAAGCCTGAACTAACGTTAACACTAACCCTTCTGCTGTGTGGACAAAAACGTAAAGGTCAAATCTGCAGTTTAAAAAACATTTTAAAGTTACATTTAATGCCATTTTAATATTATCTTATGTAAAACTTATTTAGAAAACACTTGAATGCGCCAGAAACGCACAAAATGCCCTTAAATTCAGTCTTTCCCCAATGTGGTGAAAATATATAAAACATTAGATTTTGTTTTAGTTATATACATATGTCCTAACTGGTATCCCAGTTTTGATTTTAAAAGATGTAACCTACCAAATAAATGCTCATGCAAATGCTTGATAAATACATTTTTCACACAGACCTACCAGTGCTATTAAATGTAGTTTTGTACACCTATTGAAGACTTCATTTATTCTTTGTAGTAAAAATTTGACCATTCTAGGTGGAAGCATTTACATTTAAATCAGCATTTGGCTCTGTAACCACCCAAGCAGGATATTGCTTTATCAATAAACCTTTATTCCAGCAGAGCCAAACTTCTAATGGTATTATGTACTAAAAGTAACAGGTTACATACATTAAAAGTTTTGTGATATTAGGAAATGTCAAAAATCATAATGTCGGTCAGTGTTCTCTATTTGGTTTTAACATAGGAAAAATGTGTACTTGTGTTCTTGTACTTGTTATGTAGTGAGGACCAAAAAAGTGAGGGCATTTTGTCAGATCCTCACTTTCTGAAACAGCTTTTTGAGGATTACAACTTGGTTTTAGGGTTCGGGTTAGAAATAGTTTAGGTTAGGTGTTAGGCATTTAGTTCTGATAGTTAAGGTTAGGGTAAGGGGGGTGAGGGCATTTTGTCAGATCCTCACTTTCTGAAACAGCTTTTTGAGGATTACAACTTGGTTTTAGGGTTCGGGTTAGAAATAGTTTAGGTTAGGTGTTAGGCATTTAGTTCTGATAGTTAAGGTTAGGGTAAGGGGGTAGGGGATGCAATGAGTGTCCTCACAAAGATAGAAGTATGCGTATGTTAGAGAGAGGGGGAGAAGGCCAGAGTATGAGACACCCAGGGCCTTTGTCACTCAGGTCTGGTGGCATGGTGAGTGGAATGATAAACAGAAGCCTGTGCTATCCATGTCAGTAGCCCAAAATAGAGGCTAAGAGAGTCTTAGATAGCCCCTGGACTCCATATAAGTCTGGTCAGCTTGCTCTTGGTTTCATGTGTGTGTGTGTGTGTGAGAGAGAGAGAGAGAGAGTGAAAACCTCACATGTCCACCTGCTGTTTGGGTAGCAGGCTTTATATAGCACCTCTCACTGAGCGGACTCATGTTTTTATTTATTATGTTTACGAGGTCAAAGCATATCAAGACCTTTTGAGAGTAGTTTTTACTTGTCTCAATGCAGATAATGGAATGCTGGCATATTTGCTGAGGTGACACAACTGACTGCACTTAGCATCAATACACTTCTGTTATTTGTTATTTAAAAAAAACAGTTGGCTAAAATTGTTGAGTCAACATGGAATCCCCAACAAGGAAACACTTCTCAAATCAAGACAGCAATTCATGGATAGAACATTTGCTCCTATCTTCAGTAAAAAGAATAGTTAAATGTTTTGGGAAATACACTTATTAGCTCAGTTACCATGAGTTAGATGAGGAAATTGATACCAGTTGCACACCAGTACAGTAAATATAAAGCTACCACCTGTTAACTTAGCTTGGCACAAAGACTGGAAACAAGAGTAAACAGAACGCCTGGCTCTGACCAGCTGCAATACAGTCCAACTACCAGCACCTCCAAAGCTCACTAACACTTTAGATTTTGTAGTTTACTATAATAGAGGGTGCATGCTTACACTAAAAATGTCTTTGCTGGCTGCTTGGCCACGGGTCCTCATATATGCTGTACATATGTGAGAATGGTATCAATCCTCTCATTTAACTGTCACTGCTTTAATACTGCTTTTTGAAGCCACTGAATTTTTCTCAGTTATATTAAGCCTTTGTCCTGGCCCAGCTAACATATGGGCCTCAACAGGTTGGCATTTGGGCATTTGTCCTTCAGCTCCATATATACCTCATGTTGTGTCGGCTAATGTGGGTTTTATGACAAACCACTGAAAAAAGGTTTGTAAAACTGTAACTTGTGGCCCAGTTCTGACATTTGATCAGCTCAAATGTCAGTCAAATGCCAGTCCATCATGAGCGCAAACTATGTGAGTGCCACAAAGGAAATGTCAGCTTAAGCGGTATATGAAAGATCTCAAGCTTGACCCATGACCAATCTTTTTCCTCAGCAGAGTGAAATGCTGATCAACCAGCTGAGGGAGATCACTGGCATCCAGGACCCACAGACTCTCTACAGAGCCTTGAATGTAAGATCTAAAGAATCATTATCAGCTTTTAAGATCTTCTGCAGACACTAATAATATCCTAAATCTCTCCCCTTATCTTGTCCCTTCTCCTTAAGGCCAGTCAGGGTGACATTGGACATGCTGTTGGACTGCTAACAACCCAGCCTGCAGAGGTTCAGGATTCTGGACAAACTCCAGAGTTGGAGACTTCTGGTGAAGACTGGGAGGGCCAAAAAGGTACCACTAGGGACAAAATAGGCAGGCCCAAAATTCTGACTACATTTTATTTAGTGTCAAAAAATAAAAATGATATGCAATTACATGCAGAGAAACACATATAACAGTGTTAAAATGTTCTGATAGTCAAATTTTTCTCTTAAAAATGTCCGTGTAGTACCTCCATGTACAGGTTGTCTATTTAGTCAAGTGAAAACCAAATCTCTGGCTGAGAATAACTAAAAACAGACTTGGTCAACAGCACTCAGTGATTTTATTTTAAGGGTGATTTTATGATGACCTATGCAAACTATTATGTTATGTTGTTGAAATGTAACATTAAGACTGTTTTAACTAGAATTGTTGATTGTCATGCTGTTTGTTTCTGGAGGAATTTGTAAAGATGAACTGCAGACTGCCATTGAACTCAGCCTCCAAGAGTCCCACAATGCCCAGGAGGAGGAGAGAGAATTCCATAGGTACAGAAGAACCTGCTTTTTTAATAAAAAAATAATAATTTTACACTGGCTGTGGGCAGGTGGGCTACCTTCTGATATGGCTTACTAACCATCTAGATTATAACCAAGATTATTATTATTATTACTACACAGCCAAGGGTTACAACATAGATAGTCCACACCCATTACGTAGATTGGCACAAGCAATAGATAGAAACTTGAAAAGATTAGCATGCTACTGTTTACCTTCGAATCATCAACATGTCACCATACTGAAGTTAGCACACCAGGCATTTGCTCTTGTCTTGCAGCATAGTTTGTGTTTTCCTTGAAGACTAAAGGGATTTATTTCGTAAAGATTTTATAATGCTACCCTATACACAGGACAGTAAATCAAACTAAGTCATACTGTGTTAAATAGAGTTGTCAAATAGGTGCTTTTAAATGGATAATCTGATGTTCTATAGGGCTCTAGAGGCCAGTGCAGAGGAGAATGCGGCAATAATAAAGAGGAAGAGATGTGAAGCCCAGAGTGAGATGTGCAGCCCTGCAGACTGGGTCCGTCAAGGCGAGTGGCCTGTGGGCATTCGCAATGTGGGAAACACCTGCTGGTTCAGTGCTGTCATCCAGGTGAGGATGAGCAGGGCCAGAGAGAATCAATGTCTGATCGCTTGCATCAAAGTTCTGAGGATCTGGGAAGTATTCATGGATACTGTCCCAGCAGACTTTGGGTGAGAAGCGGGGTACACCCTGGACAGGTCTGAATAGAACATATTGTACTTAATTACACTCTCTCTCTCTAATTAATTGCGCTCTCACTTGGCTTAACAAATGTTTTTCCCTCCAAGATTTCCAACTTTAATCTGACAGAGGTGTTGAACCTTGTTTTCAGGTAGTAAATCTCTTTTTGGCAATAACCTACTTCTTTTTTTTTTCAAATATAAAATTAGCACACAATATATGTAATATACTTTATTTAGTGATTTTTTTCTTTTGTGGCCTTGTTCAAAATGATGTCAGCTCTGAGTTCAGTGACAGCAGAAATGCCACAGTGAGATCTTGCTTGAATCTCATCTTTTCATATAGATCATATATCATACCAGTAGAGTTAAACATCAGAAGAAGAAATAAAAAAAAGACATGGCATCTTCCTCCTAGATGAGAATATACAGTATTTCTCTAATCTGCTAATTCTATTATAAGTTCATCCCAGACTGAATATAGTCAGTCCTATCAGGTGGCTCGGCAGAAATTGGAGCCCTTATTGAAATGCACTGGCTGCGTGTGTAATTAAATAGAGAGTAATGTGATGGAGTGAGCGGTGGATTTCCTAGTGTGAGTCTGAAATGGACAGTGAAGAGGCAATGATTGTTTGTCTCTGTTGAGCTTGGATATGCTTCTACATTGATTTAGAAGTCAGGCCCCTAAGGGACACAGGTTATTATCAGGGAATAGAAATTGGAAAATGAGGCAGTGCTGTTTGAATACAAATGGTGTACAAATGATACCCTTTGGTCTTTTTGCTGGCGTTGATACTGCGTGTTACAACTGAACTGATTGCTGTAGATTCAACAGAGCCCAACGCTTGATAAAGCGGCCTTCCCTAAAAAAGTAATTATGCTATCAGATTGAGGCCATGAGTGACCACATGATTCGGTTGTCAGTTCATATCCCCTTTATTATCCTTTGTGGTGTAAATTACAGTAAAACTGAGATAAGCTGTAATTGAATTTCCTGCTCAAAGGGAGAAATATATATGTATATAGCACTTATGAATATCAGGATATTCATAAGTGCTCAGAAGCCCTACTCACCACTATACATGACACATAAGAATAACTGACTTTTATTACAGTATGTGTGTGTGTGTGTGTGTGTGTGTGTGTGTGTGTTTGTTTGCCATAGATTAAAGATGTGTTCTTGAAAAGATTTGAATGGAAGAAGGCTGAAGTTAAAATTCAGGAATTATTTCTAAAAAGGTTTTTCAAAGGTTTCTGAGGCACAGTTATCTCCAGTGTTTTATTGCTGAACGCAAAGAATCAGTTTATTTAATTTTATTTCTACTTGGAGACCATTTTGAATACTCAATTCGAATAACTGAGTAAAAGCTGTGGTTTTACTGAATCCAGTTTTTCCACTGGATTCCTCAGCCCTCCATTTCCACTCTTCATTCGTTTATGCTCAAATGTCAAATTTGCACCCCATTTATTTCACTGAAAAAGAGACGTGGCATATTCACTTGGGTCATGAAGGGAACCTACCATTTACAGAATTGTGTGATTTTTCATTTTATTGTAACCTTAATCTATTAACAACCCATGTGTTAAATGGTTTAAAATGTCATGTAAAATGAACGTTGGATTGTTACAAACTGACAGAACATGAACTGTTACATGGGGAACAGTATTCTGTGTTGGTCAGTTAACATATTTTGTATCTGTTTTCCTTGTCATCTTTCCAAACTAGATCACCTCTCCAGTGCATGACTGTGATCATGTTCTACTAGCTTTTAATTTTCCAAATCTGACCTTTGCTAGAAAACTGCATCAGTGCTCCTTCTTTTGTTTTTTTTACAGTCATTGTTCCACCTGCCTGTGTTCAGGAGGCTGGTTGTCAATTACCATCTGTCTGAGCGAATACTGGAGAAGTGTAAGAGCCATTCGGTGAGTAAGCTATTGTCTCCAGCTCATTTTTAAACAACCACTGTTACGCTGCAGCTGCTATTTTCACCAGAGAGACCTCTGCTTCCATGTTTTCATTCATACATATTTTTACTCTTAATAATGTAAACATAGTGTAGCTATGAAGTGGTGAAGTTTGACTCTGAGTTTGTGTCAGCAGGACAAGAGGAACATAGCTTTCATGCAGGAGCTGCGCTGTCTGTTTGCCCTCATGGTGGGCTCCATCCGCAGGTTTGTGGATCCTTCTGCTGCAGTGGAGTTATTGCGAGAAGCCTTCAGGACCAGTGAAGCCCAGCAGGTACAACACTTGACTCAAGGTCCACCCTACCCAGAGTACATCTCTGGGACTACCTACTGTGAATGAATTGACACTGCTGTTCAGAGGAGAAATGTCTGACATGCTTGATATTTGCAACTCATGTCACCTTCTATCACTCTGGACAATGACATTTCAGCATTCTGGTGTGTGTGAAATCTGTGGTCATTAGCAGAATATTTTTTCAATGTAATAATCAACCACAATGAAATACACCTGGTAAAGTTGTCTATCTTTGTTTAATTTTGCTTCAGTGGTTACCGTTCTCCCTTTCTGTGTTTCTTGCTCTCATGCATTTTCTATCAAGGCAGTAATATTTTATTTATGTTTTGGAAGAATAAACAAAGAGCAGGAGATTGCTCCTGCACCGAACCATGCATGATCTGTGAACCTACATTTGGACTGCATCTTGCAGTATCACTCCTGTGTTTTAACTTGCTTTCTTGGTTAGCCACCTTGGAATCTTTGTTGAATTTCTCTCTCCTTTGTTTCTTGTTGTGTCTACAGTCATTTTCTAGCTTTCACAGTCTTTCACAGCAAATGGAGACAGATGAATTGTCATTACATGGTCTTAGTATGGTACTACAGTCAGGTCATCTTACAACCGAACGATCTCCATGACAACTGACTCCATTCACTCAGAAAGACCTTGAGATGAAGTTGAAAGCTTTGGAAACTTTTACCTTTGGTTAAGATTTGTTTTTCTTTTCTTGTCAAACTTGCTTCCAAGGTCAAGAGTAACTTATACATCTAATATTTATCTTGGTATTCCTGTGAGAATCTTTGTGTGACTGCATTGACTCCTCATTCTTACCTGGTTATCTTAACTCAGACTCTGACCCAGAACCAGTAAATGGTAAAATATTTGTATAGCGCCTTTCTATGCTTTACAGCACACTCAAAGCGCTTTCACACTATTTGGCCATTCGCACTCCCAGACACTCACACACCGGTGACATCACCAGGAGCAACTGGGGGTACAGTGTCTTGCTCAAGGACACTTCGACATGTTGACTGGACAAGCCAGGAATCGAACCGCTAATCCTCCAGTTAGGAAATGACCCGCTCTACCTCTTGAGCCACAGCCGTCCCCAAACCAGTAACTGCTATGGAGTACAGTTGTTGATACATTCCATACAAGCTGTTCAAGCTTCCCTTTAGTTCTTAGACTGCCCTTCATCAGCTCCACAGACTGAACAACAGAGTAATGGAAGAGAAATAAAGAAATTGGGAAGGTAAATTGATACTTATTTCTTATGTTTCCATTTCAGGATGTAAGTGAGTTTTCCCACAAACTGCTTGACTGGTTAGAGGATGCATTTCAGTTGGCTGCCAATGGGAAGTAGGTGATGTTATGTTGATGTCATCCACATATACGGTAAATGACTATTCTTCTTTACTGGATTTCATTTCTAAATTACAAAATGTCATGATTTACTTTCAGTAACACAGAAGACAAACAACAAAATCCCATGGTTCAGCTTTTCTATGGTACTTTTGTAACAGAAAGAAGACATGAAGGTATGATTTTGTGTTTTAGTAATGTTTTCCTAATCAATGTGAATTCTGTTCTCAATTCTCACATTTATGTGATTCTGCTTAGGGAAGACATTATGCAGAATTGAGCAGTTTGGCCAGTATCCCCTGCAAGTCAACGGCTTCAACAACCTGGATGAATGCCTTGAAGGTGCAATGGTCGAGAAGGAGATTGAATCAGTACATTCAGATCACATTGTTACATCTGGCCGTGAGGTGAACAGCCTTATAAACTGACTAAACCTAGAATTTCTACATTCAGTCAGTGTTTGTGCAATCTGATGATGTGCTAAGACGGCCTGTATTTTGGTTCCAGAGATGGTTCAAAAAGTTACCTCCAGTCTTGACATTTGAACTGTCTAGATTTGAATTCAACACCCAGCTTGGTCGTCCTGAGAAGATACACAAGAAACTTGAGTTTCCACAAATCATTTATATGGACAGGTGAGCTTTGTACAGATAACACAGTCATGTTCTGTCAGTTTCATTTTTTCCAACATGGTCAAAAGTGCTTCTACAGTAGACAAGAGGATAATTTTAAAGAACACAAAGTCTGCACCAATTTTTCACCAGGATTGTCTCACAAATGAATGGCATTAGAATGCTCCTTGTATTATAAATGTAGAAAGGAAGAAAAAACAAAGCTATAATACTAATTGTTTTATTTTATACAGGTATCTTCAAAAAAACATAGAGCAGACCCATGAAAGGAGAGGAGAAGTGAAAAAACTAAAAGAGCAACTTGCTGTTCTTCAACAGAAACTTGAGAGGTAGGTGGTAGGTTACCTGTTAAAGCTGAGATCTGATTTTAAAGTTGCATGGGAACAAATCTTGCCCTAAATGTCTATTTATTCACAGCTACAAAAACTATGGCTCTGGACCCATCAAGTATCCCCTGGCAGACATGCTACAGTTTGTGCTAGAGTTTGCTACCACCAAGCCTACAACTGTTTCCCCAGCTGAAGACCTGAGACCAGCTGCATCTTCACCAACTCCGGCAAGCCACTCCCCCAGTGAATCCGTCTCTAAAGACAACAGGTACAGTATGCAGAACAGGTCAAAGACAAAAGCAGAATAATATATTGTGTACAGATTTTTAGTAGCATAGCATAAAACATAAAGAATGAACAACATGGCATGTTATACATAACTTTTTTTATTGTTAAAAGATGATTTCACCTTTTAATACCAGTCTTATTGTCATAGTTGAGCCATCTTTCCTATTAGTAAAAATAACTGTATAGTTACCAAGTTAATTATTGCAGTCTAGAGACCAGAACTCTAATTGATGTGTTCTGCTACACTAAATATTTGTGGTTGAAGAGAGAAGCATATATTTATCAAAACAGAGCTAAGAAAGAATACCCTCTGATTTTAGGAAAGAGGTTGCTTCTATATAAAACTCGAATATTACACTCACAACCTTCTTGCCACCTTCAGTGAACCTGGAGACACAGCTTCATCTGATGGACCTGTTTCCAGTGTTTCAAGTTGCCAGAGGACCCCCATATACAAGCCCTTCACCCAGTGCAGACACCCTGTTGACTGCCCACCACACCCAGCCCCACACAGCATCACAGAAGAAGAGCTTCACTTTGTTAAGGCCTGCCTACAACGCTGGAGGACCGAAGTAGAGAATGACATAAATGGTGTGTTAATGCAAAGACTCACCATATGCACACTAACAGTGCTTTTAACATGATTGACAAACACTGTCAGGTTCAGATTTATTAATATTTTTAAGAGCAGGGCATTCTTTTTTCATAATTCTTATTCCCTAAGACTCTATTTTTAGAGTCTTAGGGAATAAGAATGATACACACTTAGACTGAGATCTATTTTTAGCTATGAAATGCTCCACTGTGTGTACTAGATCATTACTAACTTTAAATGTCTGTTGTTTGGCACTGGACAGGTACTGTACAGTAATACATCATCCCCACTTATCTGTAGGTGTACTGTAGGTTATTGATTTGTTTTTTTTTTCTGGGTTTTGTGCGTGTGTGTGTGTGTGTGTGTCAGAGCTGAAGGCTAGCATTGACAGGCTCACTCAGGTGCTTGAAGGCATGTATTCAGACAACAGTCTCTGCCAGGTAAGTTGTATACTCACCTAATTTACTCATGATAAACAGGAATTAAAGTCACATACAAATAAGAACAGATCAGATAAATGTTATGCCGCAGCCAATTTAGAGCTGCACAGTCAATTCTCAGTATTTGGATAATGGATCCCTGTTCAGTATTCTGTGCAATGAGCAGTCTGCTTGCCACTCTACTCTTATTTAGGTACCCTACAGACTCCATGCAGTACTTGTTCATGAGGGTCAGGCATCAGCGGGTCATTACTGGGCCTACATATATGACCACGCCAACAAGCGCTGGATGAAGTATAACGATATCAGCATCACGGAATCATCATGGGAGGAGCTGGAGCGAGACTCATTCGGGGGCGTGACCAACGCCAGTGCCTACTGCCTCATGTACATCGATGACCGGCTACCCCACCTTATTACAGGTTAGGGTTGTATCTACATTGGCATTTCCCTGACATTACTGTGATACATAAAGAGGAACAGAATATTTTATGAATAAACAATGTGCACAAACTTCTCTGAAGAGCTGAAATTAAAGGGGAACCTCATTCATAGAGGATTAGCACACAGCTGAGCTGGACACTTTGGATTAAAGGAAGTGTTTTCTCAAGTAGACCATGTAGACCAAGTGCCATGTAGAAATGTAGGAATGAAAGTTTTCAAAAAGGCCTTCTGCAGCAATAGGATGAGAAAAAAGACTATGTTACATTTGTACATTAGGAAAGGCTGGAAATAATTGTAAAAATATTAAATCCAGTGAAAGCTTGTGGTGCATAAAGACAATGGGAAGGTCCTTGCTTTCCAAAAAATATATTATTGCAAATGCTAATACATGCAGAAATCAATATGTATAGATTTCTGCACGTCAATATATGGACATCAGAAAGCATCATAAGTAAAGGTTTTATTGCAAACAAGAAAATAGATTAAGGGGCACAAAATAGGTCCTATTTTCATCAGTCAGGCTAGTTCAGACTAGATCATTGAAAGCAGATAAAAGCAGAGCAAAATAATACATAACAATTCCACCATTGTAGAAATTCCAGTTGACATAAATGTTTTTTTTTTTTATGTAGTCTGTCCTAACTCAACTGGGAAGGTTGTTCCATATTAGAAAAATGCAAAAACACAGTCCTGCTCCATATTAAATATGAAGTAAATCTTAAGTACTAATTAATTCAAATATGTGTAATTAATTTCTAAAGCACGTTTTATTGCCAGTATGTACACATGAGGTCAGTAAGCAGGTTTTATGGTACAAGTCTTTTAACTGTCAATACCCCACATCTACCTAGAAGACACAGATGATGAGACAGGCCAGGTACTGCATGGCATGGACTCTCTGCCACCCCTTCTCAGGCGCTATGTCCAAGAAGATAATCGCTGGTTCCAGCAGGAGCTTCGTGAATGGGAGGAGCAGTTCTGCCAGACAGCAACCCCACAGGGAGAATCTTCAGCTTCTGCAGAGCCCACAGACCTCAGTCCAGACAATATACAGCAAACTCCTGTTGAGCCAGCACCCCAGTCAGGGCCCACCACTGAAGAGCTGGAGGAGGGAGCTGCTTCAGAGCTGCGAGAGCCAGATCCAGAAACAGAGAAAGATCCAGAGCCCAATTCCAGAGAGGTGTCTGGAGGTTTGTAGTGTTGACTGGAGAAAGCAGAATATTTACTTAAGCATCTTTTCTAATGGAAACAGAACAGACTGGGTATCAGTAGCAGTTCTTTTTATTATATTACTGTACATACATGTGTTCACTCACAGCCTCTCTCGTCTTTTTCGGACCCCAGAAGAATCAGAGTTAACGGCACCACCACCACAGAGTCCTGGCAGTCAGCCAGACAACAGCAACAGTTCAGCAGTCACTGACACCCTGGGAGCGAGCCAGAGCTCCACATCAGCTGAGAAGGAGCTGCAGAGTCAGGTGGGCAAATCTGTGTCAGTCTGCTCACCCGTTCCCCCTCTGGGTCAGAAATGCCAGGGCACAAAAAAAGTGTCTTCATCTGGGTCAAGGATCCCATTTCAGTATTTAGCATAGTGATGGAAGGTTTAATGTCCGGCCAGGGGTCGAATAATGTAAAAATAAAATAAGGATCGGGGTAGCTACTGCTTTCATTGATCTGTTTGATAGTCCACTGTTTTTTCAGAGGCATATTGTTTCATTTTTACAGATTTTTTGTTTTTGTTGTGGTCAAAATATTAGAAACACCAGTACAGTTCACAGTGGAGGAAAAGTAATTAGGTATATTTACTCAAGTACTGGACTTAAGTTTAATTTTGAGATACTTGAGTAGTTATATTTTATAGTACTTTGTACTTGCCTGCCACCACATTTCTGAGGCAAATATTATACTTTTTAATCCACTACATTTATTTGAAAGCTATAGTCATTAGCTACTTCTCAGATGAAGATTTTATATTGAATATGTATTCTAAGATCATTAAGGATTAAAATTCCCTAACTTTGTCACCCCTTTAAAAAGCAGTTCTTGAAACTCCTTGTCACATTACAGATGTCTGTATGATGATGGCACCAAAGAAACATTTTATCACTAAACGTCTCATGCAGTTTCATTATAATACTTTTTAAGGCATTCAGATATTAAGTTATCTTTAAATAAAGGATTAAGATTAAAGGGAAGAAATTCATACAAATTTTTGTAACTGTCCAGCAGAACAAGTCAGATTTTGAATGGTCTGTTACTTGTAATACATGATTCATATTGTTTTTTTACTTAAATACAGAATCACAGTACTTCTACCACTACAAGTTCATTATTCAGTCTGACAAACAGCAAATATAGGATATATTGTAGGCTGTCTCAATAAATACGCTGGTAACATAATCATAACATCCACTGCTTTACCACATAGTTCCTGTTCACATATCAGTAGTTCTATTGATCACATTAAAAGTGAGTATTCCCTTAAGTTGTATTTCTAGCTGTACAGGCTTTCTGCTGACCAATCTATCTACATATAATACAACCAGCCTTTCACTCGATGCAATTAGCCATTTTGACATTCACACATTTTCTGATCCAATTTGTTCACCATTGGAGTAAACAAACAAATACAGTACACAACAAGATGTTGACCTGATAACTGTATTTGACCTGATATTTTCTAGATATATTCATTCACACCACAGGTGTTTATAATTCATTTGGATGTTTCAGATTAGGGTAGGTGCATTATTAAATTGAAGTTAACTGTTTCTCTACCAGATTCCTGTCCCTGAAGCAGAGCTTAGTAACCAGGCACCATTAGACCTCCATGTGGATAAGGATGAAACAGAGGTGGCAGGCATTGGCTCTGAGGCTGAGGGAGAGTCGGAGGCTTCCAAAGAAGCTCCTCAACATGAAGCAAAGCAGGAAAATGTGGAGCAGCAGCAGGAGATCACGGTTAGACAGCGACAGGTTGAGAACGAGGTCTCGGAAGTAGAGATCCCAAACGTAGGCAGGATCATGGTGAGGGCTGATGCTGATGGATACAATGAAGAGGTAAGAAGCTAATACTGCACTGCTGCACTTGCAAGCCTTTCCAGTTAGAAGTCACAAATATTAACTGAACTGAAAGAACAGCAGCTTTTCAGTATAGTCTGAAGTTAAATTTATATACAGCTGAAGGTTCTGGCACAACTTCACCCACTGTCAAGGTGCATAGACAATTCAAAATACAAACTGAGTAGCAAAAAGGCCAACCACACTTGAAGTGATTTTTAACTACTTAAACGAGAAGAAAAAAACTAGTTTTGGCATGAAGCCTTCATCAGACCCCGATGGAAGTTTCATGTTGAAACGTGTGGGTCCTTTCATTAAAGTTGCTCAAAACACTGCAAGCGTTGCCAAAGTAAAATTTATGACACCAGCTGTGTGATTAAAAAGTTCAACATAGATTTGATGTAAACTTTTAGCACAACAGAGATGTTCTAGTAAAAGCCTGCACATGTGTTGTTTTGTTCTTCCTGATGGTCATTCACAGCTTTTGGAACACAATAGGATTTTACTGTTTTGCAATTTTAATGTATTTCTTTACAGAAAGTTTCCACTTGGTGTTATAACCACTCTGTTTCCTTTCCTCACTGCTGTGTCATTTGCTAGATGATGCTGACTCCAGCTATGCAGGGCGTCATTCTAGCTATAGCCAAGGCCCGGCAAACCTTTGACAAGGAGGGTCCTGAGGCTGGCCTCATCAAGGTATGGTCTGTGAAGGATACCGATTGATATAGAGGGTGCTCACATCTTATACCTGCACTCTATTGCATAAAATCACTGCAGGATTACATTCCTTATTTTTAAATGTACTAAGTGTGTTTGGAGTAACTAATTCTATATCAGCAGTTTTAATTAGCCATGTCTTACTAAAACACTTATTAGAATCATAAACATGACATTACAATAGATTAAAATGTTCTGATGGATCTTTTGACTGCAATTGAATTTCTGACTAAATTCCTTTATTTTCTCATGCAGGTTTTGTTGTAATATCATCAGCACACATCATATTATAATTTCTGTTGACAATTAGTTATGTTATCAGAGGCTTCCTAAATGTTTTGTTCTATAAATGACAAAGAGCAGAGTTTTTACAAACCACAGTATTCTAAACATAAGAAGGTAAAGTCAATAACAAGTAGAGTGTTTTAACCTTGACTGTCTTGATTCGTAAAATCCAATTATCCTCACCATTTTATCACAACAAAGAAAATACTCAGAGAGAATATTTCAAATTGTCTACATTTACAAAACTATTTGCTTTCCTCACACAAAGAAATTCCTGTGTTGATAGTCGAAGCAAAAAGCTGTCATTTATATGTTTGTGTTTTCGAAAATGTATCTTCATACTGTTACATGTTTACTGATTATGAGCAGTTTGGGAAACTAAAATATTAAAATTCCTCAGGCCTTCCATGAGGAGTATTCCCGGTTGTATGAGCTCTCCCAGGAGGAGACCACACCCCAGGAGGATGCTCGTCTACAACATGCTCTGGTTTACTTCTTCCAGAACAAAGCCTCCAAGCGCATTATTGAGAGGACGCTGCTGGAACAGTTCACTGACCGCAACCTGAGCTTTGATGAGAGGTACACACAGATTACAGACAAATGGCCCCTTCATGAGTCTAGCACACTTCTCAAAAGGTTTAAAAACAGGAATAGAGTATATATACAGTACAATACAGTACTGTCACAATCTAGGATGAAACCTCTGTTGGACATTCATTAAAGCAAGTTGTGAGGAAGTATTAGGAGACAAGATAAATTGACTTATCAGAAAACCGACAATGTCTGGTGGGTTGTTTACATACAGTATGCATGTGTGCACTTGCATTTACTCAAAGCAGCAGCACATCATAGAATAAGCAAAATGCAGTCGGCCATATAGTGTGCAAATTGTGCCATCTAGTGTCCAGAGCTGAGATCTGCAGCTTTGTGTTGATGTTCCTCTATCAGTCAGGTTCTTCACATTTCTGTCTGTGCAGGGCCATCAGTATCATGAGGGAAGCCAGAGCCAAGCTGCGCCTCATCAAGCCTGAAGACATGGACATGGATGAATACTTGGTACTGTCTATAATCATGCATTAAATTCTTCCATTACATTTATTTTATTTTATTTGTTTGGTTTGGATTGGGTTGGGTTTTTTGTTTGTCTTCACAGGCCAGACAGGATGTGGGAAAGAGACATATTGGTTTTAGTCTTTTCATGGGATTTTTTTTGACATTAACAAAAATATAGAATCACCAAACTTATCCTTTAAGAAAGGAGTTACATGGAATATTCTCTATTACAGTTAGGCACAATTTGACACAAACAGAACACACAATGTTTAGACAATTGAAACTGTGCTCAGCAAGTGACATCCATGCTGGTTTTGCATTATACCATAAGGGGTTTTACTCTCTCAGCTGTAAGATGCATCTAATTTGAATTAACACAAACCACAAAGAACAAAGGAAATGACTGCGGGTTGTTCTGGGCGTTCTCTCACAGCAGTGGCATGATGACTACAGGTTGTTCAGGACAGTGTTTGTCTACCTGCTGACTGGGCTGGAGCACTACCAGCATGGCAAGTAGGTGTTGAACATTCACCACTACACTTTCTAACCAGCATGTGTCAGATCACTTCTGTAGATCAATATCAATCCATTTGGTTGTGTCCCATCAAAAATTTCAGACACCATGGATTTTCCTGAAAGTTTACCACTAAAGTCTGAGAAAATATGCATTATCCATCCATCCATTATCTATACCACTTATCCCAATGAGGGTCATAGATGGGGTAGAAACCAGTCCCAGCTGACATTAAGCGAGAAGCGGGGTACACCCTGGACAGGTCACCAGTCTATCACAGGACTGACACAGGGAGACGGACAACCTCACTCACTCCTATGAGCAATTTAGGGTCACCAGTCAACCTAAACCACATATTAAATATGCATTATTCTTCTTTTTCTTTCAAAATCAACCTATAAAAAATGCAACAGTTAAAAATGTTCTGACACTGTGCATGGGAAGAACAAGAAAAAGCGCATTTTGTAAGATCTTTTATGTAAGGAGAAATATGCATCAGGTACATTATGTTATAAGGCAGGAAATACTCACACTTTTCATATGTTTTTAAAGATGTGACTACTGTGCTGAATGAATTTAACTTATAAATTATAAACCTTTGTGTTCTGCCCTTTTAGAAACACTTACTATTTACATTCCAGAAATGTGTTTCTTATTGATCAGCCAATAGTGGTACTGCATATCTATGAGAATGATATGGTGACTGCTACCTTGCGCATGTGCTGCAGGATGCGTGAGGCACTGATCTACCTGACTCATGCATACGAGACCAACACCACCCTGCTGAAGAACGGCGAGAAACGTGGAGTGGACAAGTCTCTCATTGCAGTTTACAGGAGGAAATGCCTCACTGTGAGTAAGGCTGCTGTTGTAGCCACTGTGTGGAAATACTGTACATTATTGTGAAGTTGCTGGAAACAAACACTGAGCTAAATCCTCCTGCATATGATATTTCTTGCATACAAGTCAACAGGGGTCATCAGAATCTTACAGTAACAGTCACCCTTTGGAAACTGTCAATATCCATCTCATATTTTATGCCCTTTAGCCAACAGTTGCTGAAATCATTTGCTCTGGACCAATATATTGGTCAGAAAGGCTGGCTGATCAATAGTGCTTTGTCACTAGTTAGTTTTAAACAAGTAGCACTTGGCCTAATGACTCACTACAGAGGTACATACGATTCAGTCAAACTATTAGGTCAGTAGTAGGTTTTTTGTTGTCACTTTTGTTTTGCTCCAGTACACTGGGTTAAGAACTAACTTAACAAAATAGTAAATACATCTTCTCCATTCTCCTCCTCTTTCCAACATTCACCACACAGGCACTGAATGAAAGTGCATCGCAGCTGTTTTGCAGCGGTGAAGAGAGCAAAGTGGAGGAGGGCGTCGCCATCATGGATGAGGCCGTCATCCCCTGCCTTCACCTGATGAGTCGTGACTTGGCTTTATCGCAGGAAGACCGGGATGCCATGGAGGGCACCCCCAGCCACTGGTGCTGCTGCCTGAGCCAGGACATGGATGGTAAGATTAATTGTATTACCACATCAGCACATCATTTAACAATCTGCTGACACAAGGCTGTGCTTTTTAGTCATCTGTATAAGTCAGTTTCAGTTTATGGCTCTCCATTTCACAGAATTTGTTATCAAGGTTTTGTCAAAGTTGTCACTCTATTTTCCATATATCCAGATTCTAAATATTAATTTCCTCTTCATACCAAATTTCTGACTTTATAACAAGAGATTAGGAAAAAAGGAATATGGCTTTTTTGCACGAGAATTCTACTTTTTGTGAGCAATTAATTATTAAAATATTAACATTTATTATATTGTCTAATCTCACTTTTCCTAATTTTATTTTACTTGTAGGATTTTTTTTATTGTGTTTTTCTATTTTCTTCATTAAACATTTCACCACTTATCTTCAAAAACAAACCAGACTAAAATGAATCAAACCATAAACTACATCTTGAGTACTTTTAGCTTAAAAAAATATACTCAACTAACACTGACAAACGGTAAATCACTCAAATAAACCTCTGTGTTCAGACTCATTACAGATAAAGTTGGGAGAGTTTCTGCCCAGGGTTCTGGATGGATCGACTGAGACAGTAGTGCTTAAAGACCCTCCCAAAGTCCATGTCAACCAGGCCCACGACCTGTGCAGTCGCCTGGCTGCTGTCATGGAGTCTATTCACAACACCTCGATAGTCACTGTTAAGTAAAATCCTACCAACAGTCTCCTTGAACTGTGCATCCTACCTTCAAGCAGCTTAGCTGATGGATTCTTCTGTGCTGACAAGCTGTGGGGTTGACACAGAATGCAGTTTTGAACATGCCAAATTATGTATTTCATTCTCTGGTTTGGCATCATACATGTATATTATTTTGATGTTTTAAAACCGTTCTAAGCACTTAGTAGGTGTAGATAGGGAAAGGACATGGCTGTCACCACATGCCTTCATGCTCATTATGAAAGCATTAGCTCATCAATAAATTTTAACCCAAAGCCCTTTGCTAAAGTCTTCAACAGGCTTTACAACTCTCAGAATAATCAAATTACATCCTCAGTGTCCTTCTCAACAGCTTTCCTAAATAATTTCTGCCTGCCCACCCACTACCACCACCAGCAGCAACCCCCATCTGCTAATAAATACTAACAGTACTTAAAAATCTTATTGGCCCTAAAACAGCAGCAGATTATGCAAAAGAGCACCAAAACCCACTGTATTTTAGAAGACTTCAAAGATGTTCTTTTACTATCCACTTTAATCAGTGCTACTTACCCCGAGACAAGTCTGATACTACACAAGACTGAGTTTATTCCTAAAATGACTACTGCAAAGGCTGCAAAGGTTTTTAGTTAGCTCTCACCAGCCTATTTTCTGTGTTGCACTCACCAGCCAAACAGGTATTCATTAAACCAACCTAATGAACATGAAACCACAGTAAATGGCATCAATAGAACACTGAAGTGTTACATTTTTATCGGTACTCTGAAGAGTGTATATATGGGCACGTTTTACTGACTGGATAACTTGTTCACTTTAAATACTAGTAACAACTGGACTGTCACTTAACTCTGCAGGGGCTGACTGGATTGGTAAGATTTGTGGATTGTGTTGCTAAGTGGTTTGAATGCACAGTGGGGCCTTTATACAGGGCTGAAAAAAAAACTAGATTTTTACTGCACAGTAATAAATGTTGTTTATTAGCTTTTTAAAAAAATATATGTTTTATATTACTTTGTATTTTTCCAAAACAACCTCTGGAAATTTTTACATGTAGGTGAAGCTAGAAAGAACTATATCTACAGTGGAATTATACATAAAATATTGATGTCCAGCTTTTAGAAAGAGCTACTGCACACTCACACTTACAGATCTCGGTAAATCTGTGCACTGTGTCTAATAGTGAGTCAGTAATTCTGTTTTGTATAAAGGTTTACTTTAAACCAGGGGCGGCCAATTCCAGTCAAGATACCAATTTACTTTATCTTTCCTCACTCCGCTTTCATCTAAGATGGTATCTTCCAGCTTCTGACTAGCTGAACACACCTGAGCCAGGTAATCAGGTCAGGCAGGGATAGTTGGAAAACAAGCAGGACAGCGGCCCTCGAAGACTGGAATTGGCCACCCCTGCTTTAAACCATATAAGATCTTTGAAAGGAATAATTTGCCACAAGAGATGAAATCCTTTGGTTCTGGTGTCCCAGATGCAATGTATCATGCATGAATGAATCATCTGAATCAGGATTTGCAGGCCAGCAACACAGAAATACTGTAGCAGCCATTTCTGGCTGTTGATTTCACATTGCTTTTTCCACTTGTACTCTACTTGATTCAATAAATGTTTTAAGCGGTCTCTCTACTTCTTTATTATTGACTATCTTCACTTGTGTAGTGGGCTTTGCATGTTCTTCAGATTATTTTTTGTTTCTGCAATTCCTCTGCCAATCTGAAATGCTACACAGGGCATAGGCATAGGCGGTATAGGCAAATGCTAAGGGCGCCGTACATCCAGGGGGCGCCAGAAATGGAG
>NW_018127918.1:4161436-4163231 GCF_001952655.1 Monopterus albus
TTTTTTTTGATGACATGCTCACAATGACATACCAAACTCACCACCGTTGTGTTTACATGCAGCCCTTTGCTCTAAAACCATGTAAAACTAAAACCTATTCAACAGCCATTACTTTATATTGTGACGGAATTGAGCCAAGTATATTTGCAGCTTAAACACATCTAGCGCTGATTTTCACACAGGCCGGAATTATTAATTATGACAGGCAATAAAATGCAAAGAAAAGCATGTAGGTTATATAAACATGCCTGCTGCTGTAGAAGCCAAGATGGCTACAGCTGCCGTAGCTGTTCCAGCAGCCATCGTAGCTACAAGATGGCCACTGTGACTATTACTATTTTACTTGCAATCTTCTGTCACAAAATAAGCATAAGCATAAACTTTATTGCCAAGTATTTCAAGAACAGAATTGGACTCAATGCCCTCACAAAGGAATTGGACTGAATGCCCCCACAATGTGCACAACATAAAAACTAAATAAATACATAATATGTACAGTACACTACAATAACTTTAGTGTGTCTAACCTTCGTAAAATATACTAACGTTAATGCTATGAAGCTCCATAATTTGGTTCACACATGAACACAGGGATCACTCATTATTATAACGTTTATTAGTTATAGACAGACCCAGTATTATTAGCCATGTACCTGGCAGCAGCGATAAACAGTGATCATGTCACGATCACAATGTAAACACAAACTGTAATGATAGCATGCCACCGTATTTATAATGTTGGTTATTTCACTGAGCGACCTTCTGTCTAAAAGTACAATACAGTGACAACGTTAGCGCGTCTAACCTTCGTCAAATATACTATCTTAATACATAATGAAAACACAGAATGAAAGAACAGTGTAGCCTACTGTAGGGTATGGTTCTTCTTACCATTGCTAACTCTGAGAGACGAGACAGTCCAAGTAACTTCAAAACAGTGCTGATTTATTCAAAGGATCACAGGTAAAATTAACATTACACGCTCAGGTATCTTGCACCTCCAAACTGCACGCAGGCAGATGTAAGATGAAAGACCCTGAACCCACCAGGCCTATACATTATATCCCCTCGGTTGGGCTAGCCCCATACTACACAGAAACGTCAACCGAGACGTCTCTGTTACCAGCTTTGCAGCTGGTCATAGCAGTAGTCAAAACATGAAGCAAATCAATGTGTGTGTGTATGTGTGTTCTGTTGATTAAGTGGTGTGTAGCTAAAAACATTCTCACGACTTCTAGTAACATGTCATGATATTAAACATAAGAACATATTATGGCTAAGACTACAGTTATACACGTCATAATAATAATAATATTAAACACCCTGTCTGCTGACAGTCATCAACTCTTCTCTCTAATATCCTTGACCAGATGTACCCTGTAGAAACTCATAAGCATGACTAAGCATTTAACAGTCTAACTAGACATCCTATCCCCACTAAACATTTCTAATACATAAAGTAGCTATCCAATTTCTATCTGACTAAAAATACCTAACAAGTTGTAAGAATTTAGTTGAGATTTTAAGCTACAAAGATTTCAACAACATTCACAGAGTTATGAAGGAGCGGTTAGTTTTAAAAAATAAAAATTAAAAAATTATCAAACCGCGGATACCATCCTAGTCGTGGAACAGTGGACCAGCTCTTTACTCTTGCAGGGTTACCTGAAGGATCTTGGGAGTTTGCCCATCCAGTCCACATGTGCTTTGTGGACTTGGAGAAGGCCTATGACTGGGCCCTTTGTGAAATCTTTTAAGAGGTACTTTCGGCGTATAGGGCACTGGGGGTGTTGGT
>NW_018127918.1:4174160-4174778 GCF_001952655.1 Monopterus albus
TTGCTATGAGACCTGGTCTACTTCCTGTTCTGTGGTTTCCTGTCTACTCTTACAGCCTTATACATGTCTCCTACACTCTTTACGGCAAAAGAAATGGTTAACACAAGTAAATCATAAAGCATATGATACTATTACAATGCATACGAAAATAAACATGTAGACATATTTGCTAATGCAGATTATAATGTCAATCCTAGAATTTCATATGTTGATAAATGTTGACGATCTGAAGCCAAGACAAGACAACTAAATATATGGTATTTGGGAATCGTAGACCACATAATGAACTTCAATTGAAAATTGGGGGTGCTAATATCGAACGAGTATATGAAATCAAATTTCTGGGTGTCATGGTTGACGACAGATTATCCTGGAAATCTCATATCAGTTATGTTCAGCATAAAATAGCTAAAAATATATCGATATTGGCAAGGGTTAGATATATGCTGGACGTTAAAGCATTGCGTATTTTGTATTCTTCATTGATTTTGCCATATTTGGAGTATGGCGTGGAAAACTGGGGAAATACATACAGGAGTTCACTTCAACCATTGTACATATTACAGAAGAGAGCGATAAGAGTTGTGCACAAGATGGGGTATAGGGATCACACAAATG
>NW_018127918.1:4175036-4192930 GCF_001952655.1 Monopterus albus
GTTCTGACCCCTCATTTGGTGATCTTGTCGCCAGGCAGATTTTGATCTGTGACATTCTCAGTACAACATATCCTGACCTTTCAATAGACAGTTTTAGAGCGAGCGTTGCTATGCAACCGTGGTCTACTTCCTGTATGTGGTTTCCTGTCTACTCTTAGAGCCTTACACATGTCTACTATATTCTTAAAGACACGTGAACTGGCATATGATAGTATTATAATGCATATGATACTAAAATAAACATGTAAATATATTTGCTAATGCAGATTATAATGTCAATCCTAGAATTTCATATGTTGATAAATGTTGATAATCTGAAGCCAAGACAATCAGACCTTACACCCACACATTATTCTCGTGCAGACAGTTTAGTCATCTCAGTATGTATCTGCAAGACTTCCTGTTGTTGTGAGCCTCTGCACCTCCTCACAAGCATTTCATGGGCACAGGTCAAGTCTTTCCAAAGGTCAAACAGATTAAACAATTATTTGAACAGTTTTGCAAATACATAACATAGCACTATATCATTTTATCAAGAATTTCTTTCTACAATAGATAGATCAATAGATAGCTAGATAGTAAGTTACATAGAGAAATAGATAAAATAGTTACATAGATAAATAACATTAGATATAGTTACATAGATAGTCCTAAATAACATTAGATATATATAGATATATTGCATATATAGTTACCCAAACCTCTATGAATTATCCAAGCATTTCCTGTGTACCCCAGCCTCATCTGTGCCATGTTTTTTCAAGACTGGGGAAATAATAATAATAAAGCTTTATTTATATAGCACTTTACAGCTCCAGGGAGCACAAAGTGCTGCACAATAGAATATATATATCAACTAAAAAAACAATACTAGAACAATAAAACCTAAGCAAGAATAAAACACAAATTTCCAAAATGGGAGCAATAAAAACTTCTATGTCAAGATACAAATAGCCTCAAGGCCGGTCCGTGGCATAGGCGGTATAGGCAAATGCTAAGGGCGCCGTACATCCAGGGGGCGCCAGAAATGGAGGAAGAAAAAAGTGTTTTGAATGTGCAATTGCTTTATTTAAATAAAAGAATGTCCAAGACAACGCTATTACGTTTCTTATGAGTATATACACTAGCAGTGGAATTTACTGCGATGCAACAGGGCGCCACCTGAAATCTTGCCTAGGGCGCCAAATTGGTTAGGGCCGGTCCTGATGCTACATTTTGATTTCCAATATATTCTCCATTTTCTCCTTATGAATTGTGTAATGTGGTATAATTTGTCTGCATATCTTATAGAATAAGGCTGGTGATGTTTTGCATATAATCTTAATTCACAAAAGACACCTTTATCTATGTGTGTAATAGTGAACTACACTAGTGGCCTGTTTCATTGTGAAATAATTTTTTACTATTAATGAAGTTTAAGTGTAATTGATGCACTTATATTGAGATTGCAACAGTAATGATTCAGGGTTGTGCTGGGGTAGATTAAGTTCAGATTTTAACCAGGCGATGTTTTCAATAACTGATGTCATGTGGGATTGGTAAGGGGTGCTGTTGATATGTCTACAGGTGTTGGGACAAAATAGGAAGAAATAAAAGAAATAGGGCGAAAAGGATTACATTTCATTTACTGTAACATGTAGCCGATTGTTATTGATTCATCTGCATATCACCATTCCTTTCACTTCAAAAGTTATCAAAGATTGATATTTGGACAGGTGTGCCCAAACGTTTACACATAATTGTCTGAAAACTTTCTGTGCTTTTATTTTGAAAGCAACACGCCCAACCGGAAAAGTTTTTTTTTTTTTTGAGGAACTTGCGCTTTAGTCGCTCAGAGCAGGTTTGTGGTCCGAATAGAGAAAGCCGATGTCGTATGAGTTGGCAGTCGGGAATATCGCTACTCAGGCGTGCTAATTATGGCAGAAAGTAGTAACATTAGTTCAGACCCTAGTTCAACTGCTGGAGCGGAAAGGAGGCAGTAGTGATAAGCGCAAATCTAAAGGGGAAGTGGTTCTCGCAAAACACTCGGAGTAGTCTTGACTGTGTTCGTCTGTTGTGTTGTGCAACGTGAACAAAACGCCTTCTTGGAGTTTGTTTCGCGAATTCAAAAGGTACCTCGGCAGACAGGTAAGATGTGGAGACTTTTCAAACTCAAAACTACATCAGAGACGAGCAACCCTGTTAGGAAAGATGTTAGCTAACAAAGTTAGCTAGCTAGAGGAACCAGTCTCAAACTGTTGGAATATTGTGCCACTTTTAGTAACGTCACTGCATATAATCATAACCAGTGGCCATGCTTTTATTCTGATTTATCCACCGGTACCCTTCAGATTAATGTCGGCATTTTTCTTTCTCCGGCTTGACAGCAATTGCAGGCAGCGTGGTAGACTAGCTCTCTGTTAGCTAAACTCGGTAACCGAAGCCGCTAACTCACCACTGTTCTAAATATACACAAGAACTGCACTCCGCTGCTGAGCTGTGACCCTGCGGAGATCGTAGGGAGTAGGGGGGACTGTGTGCATAAGTCTCACTTTTGTCTCTTGCATAATGCATCAATTAACTTAAACCTCGTCCACTTGGACACACAGCTGTTTTTGAAGTTCTGACCACCACGCACTTTTATTTTTCTAATTTATTTTGAATGTGGTAAACTGTAGTCATATTACAGTGAATGCAGCAGTTACCGCGTTCGTTGCGTTTTTGCTTCGATGGTTAATATGCAAGTTTGTAGAAACTCGGAACACCAGTGGTTTGCGTTTGTAGCAGAGATGAACGAGTAGTGGGGGCGCTGAGCTGTCCAAGCTTAATGTACAAGGATCTCTAATATGTGTGGTAGGGCTGCAACAGCCTCCTGGCGATTTTCTCAACTAATTGAACTGTTTGGTCTTTAAATGGCCATCACTGCTTCTTAGACACTATATGTCTGATCAAAATATTCAGTTTGCATTTGTACAGAGAAACACGGGGCATCCTTGCATTATATGAGTGACAGCAAGGCACTTCTTTTAGATTTCATCATTATAGTAAATGACTCTGCTGATTAATCACTTAATAAAATATTGGTTAATTTTCTATCAATCAATCAATGGAATAATCGTTTCAGCTCTAGTATATGGACACTAGTTCATCCATTGTTAAATATTCTTGTCAAGATTGCTGATTGCTTATTCTAAACATGAACATCAATATGCTGGCCTAACAAGCTCTCTGCACTTCTCTTGTATTTCTGCTTATTCACTTTTGGAACTTGGCTGCATCCTCAAGCCATTAGTGAGGCTGTCCCTGGTGCTGCTGTGGTGTGGCTCATAGTCAGCATTTCACTTCCTCTCATGGATGGTGCTCATGTCAGGCTGCCGTTTTAGGCCAGTTGTGTCCTACTGTACCAGACTGGGAAAACTGATTATTATGTGTTTAACATGCTCATAACTTTAGGGATGTGTGCCCAGCTGCAGAAGATATCTGAATAGTTTGACAGTTATGTAGTTCATACTTTATTCCATAGAGAGAAACTTGCCTCTTTGACATGGAGTGTTTGTCCTGAAACAGGAAACAGCCCCCCCCAAACCGTTGCTGTGCCGTCGGAAACACATTATTGTCAAAAATACCACTGTATCCTGCAGAATTAGGATTTCCTATCATTGGGGCACTAGGAGGCCCAAACTAACTGCCCCAGACCAACAGTGGACAGGGATATACAGCGTTTCCATTAGGTTTACAGCTTCTTCTTTCTTTTCTTGTATAGACCTGTTCTATAGGAAAGATAACCTTAAATGATTTCTGTTGTGATCTGATGCTAATTAGAAAATTAACTTGACCTTCGGAGGGGAGGCTCGTATAATGGTAGGGGAAACACTGGCTAAAAGCAAAGCAAAACAAGGAAAGGCCTCGATAGCTGCTGCTGCTGCTATGTGCGGCTGCCATGTTGATACAGGGTCACAGTGCCTAACACATGTCTGCCCACAGATTCATAATTCACTGAATTCATTTTAGTCTATTTTTGCAGTGCTTTGGTTTGTTACAGATCCAGAGCACTTCATGTAGATAGAAACACTAATGTTTCTATGACACAATATTTAAGATGATCTTGCCCTTACATAGTTCTGTCTTGCTTACATGCCACAGTTCTTTTACAAAATTATGTTTCTAGTGAGTCATTAATGGAAACTATCCTTTCGTACAGTCCTCAAAGCAAAAGGGCCATTGCCAAAGTTTATGCAAAACTCTCAGAATGTTCTGAAACTGTTTGTACTACACGCTTGAGAATGGCCTGGCAAGATGACCTTAATATGGAGATGAGGGGAACTGTTGCACATTAATTACACATTTGTGCTTATGCAGCCAACATGGAGGTGACACTTTGTCATGTTATAAACATTTTAAAGAAGGATTAATTGAGAAATTCAGCATGTTAGCAACAGTAAAATATTGTAGTGTAATGTTATTTCCTGTTGCATGGTTTTGCAGAGTCTTTAAATACAACATCCAAAAGCAGCATAGTGTTTTCTACTTTGTGAAGTGGCCAGAACTTCTCCTGCGGTGGTGGTGGGAGAGAAAACATGTGATGTATTTGAAATAATAGACTGAAATGTCATGACAAATGCAGCAGATGTGCGTGGAGTGATAGGGTTCTGTAAATAATGTTTTCTACATAAAGAGTTCTCTAAATAATTAATGTGAAATAATACGTGTACTCTTTATGTAGAGAACTCTATGTAGAAAACATGAGAACATTATCTACAGAACTCTTTATAAGCACATTATATGTTAGAAAATAGTTGCTGAAAACATGTAAAAAGACAGAACTGCATAATTCTGAAGGTTTAGTGCCAAGTCATTATGAGAAGCTACTGGTAGAGACGTAATGATACGAAAATTTAACAGCACGATTATAGTGACCACAGTTATCAATATTGTCATGATACTTACAATGGGATGAAAATGTTCAAAAAGTACTTGCACTAATGTCTGTGCTCATATCGAGTAAAACCAAATGTAAGCATAAAACTCTGCCACTAATGTCTGTGCTCATATCGAGTGCCCCTAAAACCAAATGTAAGCATAAAACTCTGCACGCTCTAGTTTTTATAATATTAGTGTTGGGGGGCGGCGTTATGTTAAGGATGGCTCCAGTGTGTCACAGAGCCATGCTTTATGCCCCGCCTGGAAAACCCTGGACTCAGAAATGATGAATAACCGTTTAACGGTCTAAACTCCACAATTCAGTGCTAAACATTTCTCTTTTCCTGTTTTCAGCAACGGTTTTCTAACATGTAAAATATGTTTAAAAACAAATCACTGATTTTGCTTTACCTTGACTTTAATGAGATGAAGTTTGTTAAATCTACTGTATACATTATAACGTTCATTCAAATATGCAGACAGTGCATAGGATGAAGTGCAAGGACGTTGATGCGTAACAGATCAAAATACAGTGTTTTCATGTCTTAACTCTGTCAGCTGTAGGGTGTGTTTATGACTTCTGAGTTGAAGAGGTTTCATTACACTTACTGTGAAAGAGGAAAAAGCAATAGAGTTGCTTTATTTTTGAAACCATCTTTATTGATGGTTCTTCCTGTTTCTGGCACAGCTTTCACTCACACAACTCCTCTGGCTCTTTACTAGCAGCATGTTGGAGCCAAACATTGTTGTCACTGATGAAGTTCGTGCCCTTCAAAGAAGTTCACTCTGGGTTGTGGGAATGTTTGTGCCTTTCCCTTTTTTAAAGGGCAGAGTTATGGCTGAATATGAACAGAAATGTGGAGCTACAGTGTGATGGGTTGAAGGAAACATGGCACGGATCGTATTCTGTAACTAAAAATACTAAGCTGGAATGCTGTTATATGTAGTTTGTATTCTTTTTAGCTTTCGCATCAGAAGTGGAGAATTAGGATTTGACTTAAAAATGCTATCTACAAAAAAATTCTCTACTGCAGTTACTACATTTGTACCAAAGAGGAGGTGATTTAAAATTAGTAAAGTGTGCCTTCAGGGACAGGAGTTGGCAGACTATCTTAGGTTATAAATGCTGTGTTATGTGGCACGGGTCCACACCTGTAGACTTGTCCCTATAAAAATAATGGCTTTATTGAGACACAGTAGGATGTTTAGGTCAGACTATAGTGCACCAGCATTGATAAGTTGGGACTCTCTTAAATTGCATACATGTAGATGTAATATGATTGTTGCAGCTATAACACGACTGTCGCCTTACTACCCACCAGGTGTCATGAGCAGTGAGTTGAATGTTCCCATGGGTTCCCCAGCACCAGGGGTCTCAGAGAGGGCTCCAGATGGCAGGGGGATGGACTACAGGGACTGGGTGCGGCGCAGTTACCTGGAACTGGTGAGCTCCAACCACCATTCAGTGCAAGCCCTGTCCTGGCGGAAACTCTACCTGAGCCGTGCCAAGCTGAAGGCCTCCAGCAGGACCTCTGCACTGCTCTCTGGCTTTGCAATGGTAAGTCAGATTCCCCTTTCTGACCAGCTTCAGTGCAACAGAGTTTTGTAAGGAACCTGGCTGCTTGTTTTACAGTTCACCTATTGACAGTATATAACAGATGGACGACCAGTCACCACTTCCCTCCAAAAATGACCTAAAATGCCATGAATGCAGAAGCTGCCATCTAGGTATATTGCAATCAGATTTGCAAAATAGTGACCAAGCTGATGAGTGACATTTCACTAATCAAAGCTGTCAGTTTATTGAAACTACACCCCTTTTTATATCATGAAATAACTTGTTAAAAAACAACCTTGCCAGAAACAGTGGCGGGCCGTCAGGGCCAGCAAGGCCTTCTCTGCTGGCCTAAACACTATTAGAAGCACTGACCTACATTTACAACCGAAATTCTAATATTTGTTCCATGAAATTGTATTAATTTATTCACAACAATCTGTTCTCTTCATTTCGTAGTATTTCTCTTGGCTGCACCGCTTCCAGTACGTGTATGTGGATGTTAGATTTTTTGTCCAATCAGATTTCAGCCTCTGTGTTGCCATGTCAATCTAATCTGCCCAGGGCCTTCAGAATCAGAAGTGCTGGCCCATGTAACTTAAACTATATTAGCAATGGGACTGTTTCTTTAGCCAATCAGATTTCAAATTCGCCTCACAGGGCCAGCTAGCTGGCCCACAATGATGTCAGCATTTTTCTGTCCTCTGATTGGTTGGTCAGAGCAAAACTAGAACAGGGCTTACGATGGAACTGAAACGCAGAGATCACAGTTGCGGTTGTAGTGTAGAGGTTTTGGAGTTGTCTTAACTGGGTTTCTTGCTTTAGTAAAAACGGTATTCACCCTCAATACGCTAAATACCTCTCTCTCTCTGTAATGCCACACTTTATTACAGAAAGATGGCCACTTATAAACACAGTGTGATAATAGCTACCAAATATGGCAGAAGTCACTTTTGGGAAAAATTTGATTTGTGCATTGTTTTTTAATTTGGCTCATGTCCTGTCTGCTAACATGGAGGAGGTGGGATTTATGACCTGTACTGCAAACAGGGTGTGACTGACTTGTGAGAGCTGTCATCCATCTTTTATACAATCAGTCTATCACTTTTTTTTTTTTAAGATTCTGACTGATTACTTTCCAAGAAACTGATGGTTGAATGGAAATGCGGTTGTGGTCAGGAACTGGTTTTAAATTGTTTGCACTGTTAAGATGTCATTGTTGGCTGGTTACTGGCAACCTTAAAGCTTGGAGTTTACCTTCTGGATTAAATATTGTCAGCTAAACTATCCTTCAGTTGCTTGAACATCCTTATGCTGTTTTCAATTAACACACATGGAACGTCAACTTGCAAAACCTTGGCCACCCAAAGTATCATCACAGCTCTGTCACTGGTGGCTCGTGTACTTGAATCGTCGTGCCAAGGACAGGATCTCTAATATGTGAAACATGCTGGTCCGAACAGGGTTAAGGTTACCTCTGGACATCATAGGGGATAGAAAATGGCTTTGTTTACATGCACAGCATCTTTGTGTGGCTTGTCATGTACACAGATGTATAGAAACTTTGTTATTCCTGTCTCTGTTTGTGATAGGTGGCCATGGTGGAGGTGCAGCTGGAGATGGAGTACAGTTACCCTCGTGTGCTGCTCATTGCCTTCAGTGTATGCACCACCGTGCTGGTGGCAGTGCACCTCTTCGCTCTGCTGATCAGCACCTGCATTCTGCCCAACGTGGAGGCCGTCAGCAACATTCACAACTTAAACTCTGTTAGCGAGTCACCCCATGAACGCATGCACAACTACATTGAGCTGGCCTGGGGCTTCTCCACAGCTCTGGGCATCTTGCTGTTTTTAGCAGAGGTGGTGCTCCTCTGCTGGATCAAGTTCTTGCCCGTAGACTCTGGCGCAGTCAAAAAGGCAACTACCTGCAGTCCCACAACAGACACCCCAACCATATCCCCTGCACCACAGAACAGCGGGTGGCAGGCTGCACTGGCCTCCACAATCATCATGGTCCCAGTGGGGGTGATTTTTGTGGTGTTTACCATACACTTCTATCGCTCTCTGGTGCGCCATAAGACGGAGCGACACCACCAAGAGATTGAGGAGCTACACAAAATTAAGGTGCAGCTGGATGGCCAGGAGAGAGGCCTCCAGTCTGTGTGACAACAGCTTTAAGAACTTCTCTTTTTATTGCATATTTATCAAGTCCTATTTATCTCCTATTTATCCAGTTGCATTGTACGACCTTTGCAGTGTGTTGTAGATCTCTGTATTGGTTGAGGATAATGTAAAAAGGTTTACAAAGAAAGGGCTATTAATTTCTGTGCCATTTTTTGGGTCATGGTTGTAGTTTCATGGTATGGGTGGGTAATAATGTCACCACTTTGGATCACGATTCTATTTGAGGCCAATGAATCTCTTAACCTGTTACTTCTCGCCTTACCTCCTACTAGCAAACAGCAACGTACAAATTATTTAGAATAATTTTAGCCAATGGTGGACTTACCTTTCCAGAGAAATTTCAGCCAGGAACTTAAGCTAATTACCATTAATGCCATAATGTAAATGTAACATGGCTATTGTTGATCCTGCTCTCTGTGCTCAGTCAAAGATAACTTGTAAATAGGGATTTAAAAAGATTTGGATTACTTAGGATTCAGATCCTGTAAACTGATTTCAGACCCCAACCCTATCACGTGGTCAGCACAGGCCTAAACCTGCTCCTCAGTCACAGAGTTTACAGTTCATTTTTATGTAAAGAATTGAATCATGCATGACAGTGCGAGCAACTTGGTGCATGTTTCACTCCATTGTGACTGAGGGCATTTCTATACACTGTGAGAAATCAGTCAAACTGTAAAGTCTTAAAAATGTTGCATACTTGCCAAATAGAAGTGCGGTTCGCGTCACTGTGTTTTACATCCAAAATCTCATGCAAGCCTTGAAAATTTTCATTTTATTTCTTCAATTTGCTTTTACTGTCTTTGTACAGAAAGTCAATTGTGCAAACTGATGCTGCTTAAATGTGAATATGTTACTGTCTAAATCTGGTTCTGCCTTACTGAATTGCCTTTTATGGCTTACTGTTTTGCTAAAAGGTAATAAAATAATACAGGCCGAGCTTTTGCTGAAATGTAGCATGACACCAAGTGTAAACGGTGAGTTGGATCAAGAGTCATAGGGCTGGCAAAAAGGTCAGACTTGTGAAGAGATTAGAACACGTAATCAGCAGTTTACATACTAAATAGTTTATATAAGTGGTTTAACTGAAAGAGTCAGATGTTACAGTTACTTGGACGAAGTCAGAGTATGTTACTATGCTTAAAAAGTACAAATGTACCAACCTGTTACCACATTCCAAATAAGACTGACCAACGTGTTGCTCGGTCGTTTGTTTCTTGCTTCTCAGAAGAGAAAGTGCACTTGTAGTTTAGCAGTAACACTGAGTCTCTGCTGTAGTTCGTCTCAGAGACAGCTTTGTCTCATGTGGATAGGGACTTTTTAAATGATTACTGTGGATGGAGATAAAGAGTTGAAATTACCAGCTACAAACTTCAAAAATAAAAAGATAAAAAAAATTTGTGTCCGGTGTGTCTAACATTCAAATGCAAGTTCCATGTTTTATAAAAAGTAAAGATAGTCGTGTGCCAAAACAGACACTGTCCTACTCTTGTCATGTTAACTGCAGTGACCTTACCTGCAGCTATTCCAAAAGACCCATGGAGAGTCATGATCAAACTGACTCACGGCCATAGGAGGAAAATCTAAATGAGATGTACAATATATACACTCACCGGCCACTTTCTTAGGTACACCTGTACAATCATTTTCATTTAGGTGTCTTTTTGTCCCTAGCCTCATGCATGAGGGTCAGAATAATAGGAACACCTCTGAATATAGTGTAGTCCAGTACAACAGCACCTTTAACTATCACCTCCATAGCATAATTGAACTTGCACATTTGTGACCATTTCACTAAAAACATTTTGAGCTTCATAAACACATGTTAAGGTGGAAATGTTGCATTGAATTGTATACCTAATAAAGTGGCCAGTGAGTGAACAAAATATTGGCCAACATTTTCTTAGTTAAAAATTCCATCACCAACTTGGAAGCAGCTAACCTTATTACTCCACAGTACAGCACATCATGCATCTCTTGAAGCACTTAGTCCTTGACAAAGTTAAGTAAAGAACCAATAAACCAACTGCTGAAGGACTATTCAAGTTTTACCTGCTGCCTTCCATCTACAAACTCACAGCTGCAAAGTGAGAAAACTGAGCCTTAATGTCGCTGGTGTGGGGAGAGTTCTTATATTTGCAAAAACCACCTAAATGACATACTCAAAACAGCCGTAGCTGCTGAAGCACACCAACTATAAGAATAAATAAGACCTTGCCAGAAAGGGAAGAATCAAAGACAAATCTCTAACCCTCTAAATATTCAGACCCTTCATTTGATACTGGTAAAACCTGAGGGACAGAAGAATGCAGCCAAATACAGGAACATCCTTGAGGAAAGTTCTATGGTTTCGCTTTGTCCTCATGGGTGTTTAAGTGTATAGTGACAGGTAGTAATGGTTCAAAACTGATTGCACAACACGTGTGCAAAACATAGTCATAATTTCTGAAGCTATTGCGTCTATATACAGTCACAGGCCACTTTACTAGGTACATCTGTCCAACTGTATGCAACACTTCCACCTTAACATCTGTGTTTATGAAGCTGAAAATGTTTGCTTTGGTGGAATTTGCATACATGTATAAGTTAAATTGTGTTTATTATTGAGGACATAGTTCAGTGTGTTGCAGTGGACTACATTATAGGTGTGTCTATATTTTTTTGTCCTCAGCTACATACATGAAGGAATTCTGACCAATGACATTCCCACCGATCAGGTAAAACATTACAGCCACCGACAGGTGAAGTGAATAACAGTGATGAGCTCGTTACAGCCACCTGTCAGTGGGTGGAGTTTATAAAGCAGCAAGACAACAGCGTCCAAAGGACAGATGGTGAAGTGGGGACAGGGTCACGGACGGTCACTGGTGATGAGGTTGACTTTCTGTAGATATTTTGCAAGTAACTTTTAGTGTATCGCGTTTTTCGTGTATGTAGATGCTTAGCTGTTATTCTGAGGTAAAATAGTTGAATAAATGTGTAATTTCGTGTTCATGTAGGATACTTTATCTAGTGTTAGTGAGGATTAAATGTTGGCGTGTAACGTTAGCAAAACTCTGCTAGCAAGAAGCCTTTCGGGCTGAAGACAAACCAGGCGTGTGTCCTGTAATTAGCTCCATGTGTGGTTAGCCTTCCGGTACGCTATTGTTTAGCTTTAGCATGTTGCTTTTAACGAGATTAATTGTTAAAACTTGCTTCTAGGAAGTTTTGCCATGACTGTAACTAGTCACCTATCCTGGCTCTGTAGTGTTACATATTGAATATATCTGGACTGGATTAACATTAGCACCCTCATGTCTTAAACACCCAAGTTCACTATTTAGAGGACACTGGTCTTTGACACAGATGTCTTTCTTTTAGTGGAGAAACCTTTTAGACAATTACATGAGCATAGTTTTTCTGCCTCATCTGTATAAGATGGAGCCTCATTTAGATTTAAGTCCAGACAAACCATCAGCTGTCAGTCATTATTACTGAACGGCCCAAAAAGCCTGTTTTGTTTAAATGAAGATATTTAAAATGTCAGCAGGCTTTGACAGTGGAAGCAATGCCAGGATTTAATGATATCAAACATCAGTAACTTCACGTTGAAGAATGGTGTCCTGTTAACAGTGGAGAATTTCATGTCTAAATCTAGATTACTAAAGGTCTTTGAGTATCTGGAAATGAAGACTAACTGGAGGATGACTTGTATAAAGCTGCAAGTAATGGAGTCTTTTTTTGATGAGGTTAACAAAGGGAAACCACACATGTGAAGTTGATTCACTGCTCAGTGCCTATTAGGTTGGATGTTGTGTAGAAAATGCTAGACATGCTGGTCAAAGACATTTCACTATCCTTTTTTCATCATATCTATATTTGTGACACTTGTCTTATTCTACTCCTGTAATGCCTCCTGTTCTACTTTCAAGGTGACAGACCTGCTGAGTACCTCAACTCCAGAACTTGGGAGGTGCCCAGTGAAGAAGAAAACCCAAATGTTGTGGGCTCGCACTACAAACCTCCAGACAATTCTGATGGTGTGTAAATTGTTCAGACCACTGTGAAATGTTGCATTAAATTATTGCTGTGAATAGCTTCTTGGTGAAATTTAACATTCCTTCACTTTGGTATTGTTTAAATGTGGAACCTTTTTACAATAGTGGTGCTTTACAGCTACAGTTTAAATTGCTGATTAAGATCAAACTTGCATGCCCTGTTTCATAAATTGAGGGTAAACAAAGGAATTAAAATGAATGTTCCTTGTGGGTTTGATAGCAGTGAACCCGGCAGAAGGATGTCAGCAGTAATTCAGAGATGGCATTTCAATGGGTGGTGAGATGACATCTTGTATCTTCAGTTTTCCCCATGATTTTGTCTAAATGGATAATGTTGACTTGAACTTTGCGGTGTCCATTTTGTGCCTGTGTATATGAAAGGATGTTCACTGCTAAGGTACAAATGTGCCTGCTAAAGCCTTTTCTTCAAAATAAAGCAAACCTATCAAAAGCAAAACATGACGGGTTGAATATATATATAGAGCACATCATGCTTTAAACTCAAGCTTTTTCCATTTCCCCCTTTAGGCAATCCTTAACCAGATGTCCTTTTGTGGCCAGACAAGCAGCAGCATTGAGGGCATGCACACAGATGGGAAAAGTTGGTTTATAAATGCACCATTTATTGAAATCAAAGCTTTACAAATTTTTTTTCTGCAGCCACTACATCCCAGCCAGCTGCTGAAGCTTTGGCTAAGATAGGAAATCTCTGCTTTGATGGACCTGCCAGTAGAGTACATCAGATTTTTCTCCATGCTGTTACTGAATGTGCCTGGACCAAAACTTCAGCAGCATTTAAAGGATACTTTGTGTGGAGTGACTTCCAGGTCCTTCAACAGTGTTCTAGTCCTGTCAATAAAAGCTATTAAAACTTGAACTTGTTGTACTTTTAATGTGTAAGATCAGGCACTGGTTTGAGTCTTGGTTCTTCACTGCATCTAGTGAGCCAGTGCCCTTTAAAAGAGGGGAAAATGGTGAAACGAAGCATAGATTTCTTTTTAAGACATGTTTGACTTTTTGGCCTTGTTCTGGGCCCTGTTCTTGTTTTCAATAAGGCTCTTACAAATCTTTTAATATCAATATGAGGTACTGATTCAGTTCTTCACTGTACTCAGCATGATCCACATCTGGGAAAATGGTCCCTGTGACGGAAAACAAACATTTCATTAATGATTACAGTGAGGCACAAGTTGCTTTACACACTCACCTCAATGTCCTGAGGGTTGACAGGAATAAGTCTTCCCAGTTGTCCCGATCCTGGATTCAAGACAGGCTGTGCAGTGTGTTTAAATATCAAACTTCTACAAGGTGGTAGTAGTGACTGTAGTAAAGTTGTAGGCTTTAAGTGAAAAGCCTAATTAATAGTTTAACCTACTGCCAAGTGCACATAAGTTGTCAAAAACAAGATTACCTGGACGTAAAGTCAGGTTTCTTTGCAGCACCAAGGAAGAACTCCAGAGCCATGGATGCCCCGAACCTGTGACAGAGCTGAAAGCAATGGTCACTATTATGACTATTTGCCACAAAGTTTTTACTAAAGCAATACAGGCTCTGAACTTTTGGTTTAAGGCACAACACCAAAGCTTCATTATCACAGTAAGTGAAACGTACACCACAGCTCATTCTGACCCTGTGTACAAACGTGGTGGATACAAATGCAGAGTGAAAGCACATAAAGACACTAATATGCACATCTTACAGCTGTCTTAAAACACCATACATCAAACTAGGAAGTTTGTCAGTGGAAAACATGGATCAGATTGGAACAAAGAATGAAATGTATACAATTACATTGTGCTCCATGTTAGTTTTAAAAAAAATGTCATTCAATGTCATTCCAATTTATATCAATCTCAAACACTTCTGAAATTAGATTGTCAGGAAAAAAGAGCTGAGAAATTACAGTCTGACCTGAACCTATCAGTACTAGTATAGTACTCTCACTTGAACTACAACTTTAGAATGTTTTTCACCTCATCAACTTGATTTTGATGTCCCTATGTAGGAGTGACAAGGGCCCAGAACACTGTCGGTCCTCCTCGTATATCACGCCCGAAACTATTTAAGCTGTGCGAGTCCCATATTCTAGTCTGTGTGTTCTGTGGCCTATTGAAAGATACATGGGGTGAGTTAGTCCTATAATGTTTGTCCTACTTATAACAATTACTCTTATCACAGAAACCTGTACAAACTAACAGTGACTTATTTTTGGTAATTTAGGTATATTTCCCTGCTAATGCCTTTGCACCATTATTTAAGAACATTTTGAATGTAGCACATTTACCTGTAACAGGACATCTCAGTAAAAAGACGCCACCGGTTTGGACCTCACCGGGTCTTCATCAGGGCGGAAACATACAGGTGCAAACAATTTGTTAGGTTTCCGTGCTGAAGGACAGAACTTAACCTCATAAGCAGTATTGACCTCATAAAGCAAATGTCACTGAATCATATTTCACTTTATCCTACAATAAATTGTATTAAATAAGCTTCTGTTAATTTTGAAAATGTGTTAGCTTATTTATGCAGGCATTGTAAAAATTCTGAACGTTAAAAATGTGTTACTCTAACTTAGAATAAGTTAAGCTAGATAAAGTAACCCACTTGAAAGAAAAAAAAAACATTTGGAGAACTGTGTTAACAGCGAAGCATCTCCGCGTTGACTACATACGAAACATGAAATGTTTACTGTGATCCACCTGAGTAGCAGAACAGCCTTGGGTCATCTTGAATCTCCCCTACAACCGAACTTACAGAACAACCACCGGAGACTAATTTATAAAACCCAGCTACCACCTGATTGGCCAATTTCACTTTGCTCTGTGATTGGACTGTTACTTCTTCTTCTGTTGTTCAATGGCGGTTGGCAAACAGCTTTACGTGCATTACCGCCACCTTCTAGACTGGAGTCAACGGTTTAAGCATATCAGGTGATGTGTATTTGTGTAATAAGGGAGGGCATGGCCTAAGGAGATCAATACCCTATATCAAGGTGTAATTATTAGGCAGCTTCTTATTGTTAGGTAAAATGGGTCAAAAAAAGAGACTTAACTGACTGAACAGTCATTACTGAAAACAGTGGTGGCTATATTGGTCACTGATTTTTTTTTTTTTTTTTTTTATGTTCATTTGTAAATTTGAGTTATTCTCACTTTAACAGATGAAAATAAGTAAAATTTTCATTTTTCATTTAGTTGCGAAATAATTCTGCACACTAACAGATGCCCAATAAATGTATACACACAGACATTCACCTAAGAAAGCCAAAACCTCACTTTTACTTTCTTAAATATGCAGGTTTAAGGTTTATTAACATTTTGGATTGACCAAGAGCATTGTAATTGTTCAATAATAAAATTAATCCTCAAAAATGCAACTTGCCTAATAATTGTGCACACAGTGTATGTTAAAATAACATTTGACCACTGGTTCTGTCAAATGTGTGGAGACCAAAACAAACCTCACAATGAACTCTGAGTTAGTACTCTGAGAAGATTCCTGTCTTTCATCAACACATGGGAATATAATTCTTACTGATGCAACTAAATGAAAAACGAAAGATGTCCCATCTCACTTGTTTATTGTCATCTGTTAAAG
The DNA here is from genome assembly GCF_001952655.1 of Monopterus albus. Classification (NCBI taxonomy): domain Eukaryota; kingdom Metazoa; phylum Chordata; class Actinopteri; order Synbranchiformes; family Synbranchidae; genus Monopterus; species Monopterus albus. The sequence goes on from NW_018127918.1 coordinate 4,191,308, forward strand.
TGAGAATAATGCATTCAAAATTTACAAATAAATATTTGACATAAAAAAAACAACAAAAAAACAACCTGTGACCAATATAGCCACTGTTCTTTTCAATAACAGTCATAAGCCTTTCATTCATGGAGTCTGTCAGTTCCTTGATCTGTTGACAATCCACTTTTTGTGCAGCAGCAAGCACAGCCTCCCAGACGCTGTTCAGAGAGGTGTACTGTTTTCCTTTACTGTAAATCTCCTGTTTAAGAAGGACCCACAAATTCTCAATAGGTAGGTTACAGTTCTGGAATATGACAGCACTGGAGGATAATGTCTTTCTTCTCAAATCTTTGGCAGTTCATTTGTCTTTATTTTCTCAACACGTTTATTGCGACCCTGTTGACTATTTGCAACATAACATTTGATGGTTCTGTGATCATGCCCCAATATCTTAATTTCAAGAGTGCCACTCCCTCTCAAAGACTTTTCACATTTTTTGACTTTTCACAGTCAGTTAAGTCTCTTTTTGGCCCATTTTGATCGAGGAAAAGAAGCTGCCTAATAATTATGCACATCTTGAAATAGGGTGTTAATCTGGCTCCCAGCATCTGGGAGGCTGTGCTTGCTACTGTACAACAAGTGGATTGTCAACAGATCAAGGAACTGACAGACTCCATGAATGGAAGGCTTATGACTGTTAATGTGATAGGTCACATCACTGGCAGAGACAAAGCAGCCTACAGGAGGGAGGTGGCCAGACTGGTGTCATGGTGCAAGGACAATAATCTCACCCTCAACACGGACAAGATGAAGGAGATGATAGTGGACATGAGGAAGGAGAGGAGAGCTCATCGGCCGCTGCTCATCTGGGGGCTCGAGGTGAAGAGGGTGAGCAGCTTCAAATACCTGGGCGTCCACATCAGTGAGGACCTCACCTGGACACATAACACCACACAGCTGGTCAAGAAGGCCCAACGGTGGCTGTACTTCCTGAGGAGGCTGAGGAGGTTTGGCATGTCGCCTAGGATGCTCATCATGCATCATTGAGAGCATCTTGACCAGCTGCATCATCAAGAGCATCTTGACCAGCTGCATCACTGTCTGGTATGGCAGCACTACTGCTATGGACCGCAAGTGCCTGCAGAGAGTGGTAAAGATCACCAGGACTCCACTGACCTCTCTGCAGAGCAGGGTGCGTAGGAAAGCTACCTCCATCCTCAAACACCCCACCCACCCCAGCACGGACTGTTCACTTCTCTGCCCTCTGGCCGGAGGTTCAGAAGTGTGAAATGCAGGACCTCCAGACTGAAAAAGCCTTTCTTTCCCTCTGCCATCAGACTCCTAAACAGCTGAGGAGTTTATTACCAGGAAAACGTGATGTACTGTCGACCTGTACTGTTTACATTCTTAGTTTGCACATGCATAATTGCACAATGACTGTTGACTGCTGCACATGCAGCATACATTTTCTATTATATTCTTATATATTTTTGTTATATTTCTGCATTTGCTGCTTAAAGTGCCTTAGATTTTGTGTTACTTATTTATCAACTTTATATTTCATTTGTATTTTGTGGCATTCATGTGTACGGCAAAGTAAGAATTTCATTGTACAGGGAAACACGTTTCCTAACTGTGCATATGACAAAT
>NW_018127918.1:4194789-4216514 GCF_001952655.1 Monopterus albus
ATGTGCTTCTGCTGTGCCAGTTAAATATACTTCAAACTGTCAAATGATCAAAAACTTGTATTGACAGCTGGGTGAGATGTGTCACCTGTCCTAAGTTATTTCTTCACCTTGTGCCAGCATGGACAAAAAGCTTTCAAATGCTCCATGACAAATGATGGACATTATGTTCATGCTGCTGTCTGTGACTCTGCAATAGACATGGTCTTTAACACAGTAAGTCTAGAACAAGAAAGAACGCTAGAAAAAAACTACACATTAACTTAACACATTCAAATAATTACCAAATAGATACATTATGAAAAAAGTATATGTTGGTAGGAAAATAATACAAATAGAATGCAGCAAATTGCAGTAGAACTCACGTTACCATAGGAATTCTGACCAATGACATTTCCACCGATCAGGTAAAACATTACAGCCACTGACAGGTGAAGTGAATAACAGTGATGAGCTCGTTACAGCCACCTGTCAGTGGGTGGAGTTTATAAAGCAGCAAGACAACAGCGTCCAAAGGACAGATGGTGAAGTGGGGACAGGGTCACGGACGGTCACTGGTGATGAGGTTGACTTTCTGTAGATATTTTGCAAGTAACTTTTAGTGTATCGCGTTTTTCGTGTATGTAGATGCTTAGCTGTTATTCTGAGGTAAAATAGTTGAATAAATGTGTAATTTCAAGTTCATGTAGGATACTTTATCTAGTGTTTGCGAGGATTTAATGTTGGCGTGTAATGTTAGTAAAACTCTGCTTAGCAAGAAGCCTTTTGGGCTGAAAGCAAACCAGGCGTGTGTCCGCTAATTAGCTCTGTGTGGTTAGCCTTCCGGTACGCTAGTTTGCTTTAGCATGTTTTTAATGAGGTTAATTGTTAAAACTTGCTTCTAGGACGTTTTGCAATGACTTAGCGGTAACTAGTCACCTATCCCTTGTTGGCTCTGTAGTTTGACTGCCAGCGTTTCGCGAACGGTGTTACATATTGAATATATCTGGACTAGATAAACATTAGCACCCTCTCGTTTTTAACACCCAACAAGCTCACTAATGTTACAAAGACACTGGTCTTTGACACAGATGTCTGTCTTCTAGTGGAGAAACCAGTTTTTCCTGCCACGTCTAAGATGGAGCCTCATTTAGATTGAAGTCCAGACAAACCATCAGCTGCCAGTCATTAATGAACGGCCGAAAAGCCTCTAAGATCATATTCAAATAGCAGGGTTTGACAGTGGAAGCAATGCCAGGATTTAATTTTTTTAGGGTGCGGTTTATGGGGTGGTGGTTTGTATGAATATCGTCATCAAATTTGCATGGCCTGTTTCATAAATTGAGGGTAAACAAAATGGGAATTGTTAAAGTAATGTTCCTTATAGGCTTGATGGCAACGAACCCAGCAGAGGGACGACATCAGCAGTCTGGCCTTTTCTTGGGACTTGCCACCACTAATTCAGAGATGGCTATTTCAATGTGTGGTGAGATGACGTTTCAATTTTTTTTTCCCATTTTGTCTAAATGTTGACTTGTATAAATGCAGAATGGACACCGCAAAGTTCATGTACTGTATATGAATGAAATGATGTTCACTGCTAAGGTACAAATGTGACCACAATGTTTCTTGCTTCAAAATGAAGCAAACCTATCAAAGAAAAACATGGTGGGTTGAATTTGGAGGGTATGTTTTAAACTCAAGCTTTTTCCATTTCCCCCTTAGGCAATCCTTAACCAGATGTCATTCTATGGCCAGATCACCAGCAGTATTCTTGATGACATGCATAAAGACGGGCAAGTTTGTTTATAAATGTACCATTTTATTATTGAAATCAAATGTTTACTTTTTTCTGTTTTTGCAGACTCATCCCAGCTGCGAGGTTTTGGCCTAGATGAGAATCACCATGCTGTTGGCACTTTGCTTCTAGTTACATGACTAGAGTCTTCATAACTGTGATTAAGGCACATGCAGTGTAATAGCATGGAGATAGTGAGACTGTGCTTTGACCCCACCAGTAGGGTTTCCCATCTTATGCCAAGACTTCAGAGCATTTAAGAGGTGGTGCAGTTTTCAATAAAGCATTACAACTTAAGCTTTCTGGTTCTCCTTTTAATATCTGATAAGGGGTCTCAATGTGGGTTTTGTAATAAAAGCTGTGACACCTTGTACTTTCTGGTTCTTCTAATATATAAAGTGAGGCACTAGTTCCTTACTAGAGGTAGTGAAGTACCAAAGATGTGAAGTGACTTTTGAGGACATAGTTGAAACAGCATGATTTTTTTTTCAGGACTATTTTTGACTTTTCAGCCTTGTTCTGGGCTCTTTGTTTTCAGTGAAGCATTACAGCTCAATCTTTTTTGTAATGTTTTAATATGAAAGACGTAAGGCACTGTACGCCAGCATGATCCACATCTGGAAAAATGAAAAACATGGTCAAGTTAACAAAAATGGTCAAATAATTGCTCTTATCTCATGAAGGGATGACAGGAATGGGTAGGCAATCATACAGTGAAGGCTTGTTCCATCTAACTGTCAAGATCTTGGATTGGAGACTGTGGGAGAACAGACAATACAATTGTTTCAACTGTGGAGGACTGAAGCATGCAAGCATTTAAATATACAGCTATTAATTTTACAGGTTGACTGTAGCAAAGTTGTTGGCTTTAAATGACTGAAAAGCAGAGTTACTACTATAAATCCTAAATTACAGAATAGTTTAACCTACTGCTATAGCTAAGTGCACAGAAGTTAAAAACAAGGAGTACCTGGATGCAAAGTCAGGTTTCTTTGCAGCATCAAGGAAGAACTTTGAGCCATGGATGTCTGGTTCCTGGCCATTTGGAGGATCAGGGCCTGTGACAGAGTTACCATCAGCTTACTCAAAGTTGCTTACAAGTTTATCCACAGTGAATTTAAGAGATAATTCTATTTGCCAGCTGTGCTGTCAATTTGCTGCATTTCACTTGAAAGCAATTGTCAGTTACAACGTTTGCCAGAAACATTAGATAAAAGTTTAAAGCAATACACAACTACATTGTCCTAAATGTTATAAAAACTTGAGAATTTTCATTACAATGTATATCAAAGCTGTTCAAACGCTTTTGAAATGAGTTTGTCAGGAAAATCCCAGAAACCTGTACAAACCAACAGTGACTACTTTTACTTTTGGTAATTTATGTATATTTACCTGCTAATGCCTTTGCACTATTATTTAAGCAAAATTTTGGATTTAGCACACTTACCTGTAACAAGACATCTCAGTAAAAAGACGCCAACCAGTTTGGACCTCACCTGCTCTTCATCAGGGCGGAAACATACAGGTGCAAATGATTTGTTAATTTTCCGTGCTGATGAGGTCCAAACCAACCGGCATATTTTTGAGCTGCACCATTATTATAAAGTATAAGTGACATTTACATTAACGGGGCATGTAAAACCAAAGCAAAAGAGTACTGGACGGCTAACGTTACCCTTGAAGGATTTCTTGCTAGCAGAAGTTTGCTAACGTCCTACATTAGCATTCAGCTAACACTGGATAAAGTATCCCACCTGGAATACAAAACATACATTTGGAGAACTGTGCGATCAGCCGATCACCTGCGCGCTGCCTACATACAGAACGCAACACATGAAATGTTAACTGTGATTTTCTACAATTTCCTAATACAACCCACCTGAATAGTAGAACAGCTCCCGCGCCACCGGCGACTACCTTATAAAACCCAGCTACCACACTGATTGGACAATTTCTCTCTGCTCTGTGATTGGACTTCCACTGTCCAATCAGATTCCTTCTTCTTCTTTTTCCTCTTCCTCCTCCTCTTCTTCTTCTTCTTTTTCCTCTGTTGCTTAATGGCGATTGGCAACCAGCTTTAGGTACATTACCGCCACCTTCTAGTCTGGAGTGTGAAGGAGAACGAACAGGAAAAAGAAAAGTTACAAGACATGTTTTAGGCTTTTAGGCAAAACTGTCTTATTCCTACCATTTATTTTTTTTAAATAAAATCTAAAACCACTCATATTTATTATGAATAAAGAGGGGTTCCAAATATGGCTGGTCAAGGCTTTGTTGAAACTTCGACACAGTATTCAAAAACTGGTTAATTACTTGGGGCTTCAATGACACAGTGCTCCACACCTTGTGGTCAATAAAATGAAGTGCAATTGAGACGTGACATTTATTGGTTCACGGATTGTTTGGGATTTGATTCACCATACACATTCCTGTTCGACTACACTACATGGTTATATGGTTTCAAGCTGACACAATAAAATATAAAATAAACATGTTAAAGACCATGTTTCTTATTTGCATGTCTGATTGAAGTTTGTATATACCTGATGAAGGCCAGGTAGACAAAACATTGCGGATGTAGTAAATTATCTACCCTAACCAAGACAGAGTGTGTCAGTTTTTTTCTTCTTTTAACACTTTTGCTATTTGCTGTCCTCCAACACACCTGTCACACATTCAGGTGTGCAGAGGCTTGTCAGTTTAAAAAAAATGTAGCTACCAGAACACTTTTGTCTCAATGCTGTTCCCTGCATTTAAAAAACATAGCATTTATATTCTGTCCAATGAAAGCTCATCTAACAAACTTTGCAGTACAGATGGTAAACTGAGCAGCCTCACTGATTAGATACTGGAGTTTATGATAGTGTGACCAGTCGCTGTACACTGAAATCAAAAAGCCATCCAAACTGTTGTACTATATGTGTTATGTTGGGAGAAGGTTAAAAAGGCAAGAGGTTGGTTTTCAGATGGGGCTGATGCAGAACAAGTGAAAACACTGGCATCACAGTGTCACAGTTAACCACCAGTCATCTGCCTCGATAAACCACATAGTGGGAACATATCACACTTGCCCCCGATGGTTAGAGCCATCGGTTGAGTTGGTGCCACAGATGGCTGCCATCAGTTCTGTACCGGAAACAAATTCCTTGTGTGTAACATACTTGGCCAATAAAAGTGATTATCCTTATCCTTGAAATTTCTTAAAGTGGATGGCTGATTACATACATTATGTATAATCTAAATGCTTTAACTCATCTGAATTGTCACACTTTTAGTTTGAAAGCTACAGGCAGACACTTCCTGGTTACCCTGACCAGTGTAAACACTGTAAAGTCAGTGGCTCACCAGCAAAGTCTCACACAGGAGTTTGCTGCCTCGGACCAGGTTTCCAATGGTGATGTGGAAGTATGTGTTTCCGCTGCTCCAGTTGGAGATTTTAGTGAAGGGGTGAGTGGTGAGGATGTCCTACAGGAAATACAGGTTAGATGAACACAGAGTCACTGTCAGTAGCAGATACAGAACACACACGTGTACGTACAAGGAGACCCATGTCTGGGGTGCCAGTTAGCAAAGTTTCCTGTTGCAGCTCTAAAGCATTTGGATCATAGGATTTTTAAAAAATGTATTTCAGGAAACACCTTTTTCCCCCAAATGATAATTCTTAGGAACAACCTAATGGACCCACCTTGGACTTGGGATCAATCAAGCTGACTCCATGTTTGTTGACTGCAATCAGGAGGGTTTCTGGAAAGTTTGGATCAGTTGTTTGCTGCAGAAAGAACAAAACAAAACAAATTAAACTTTACACAGTGTAACAGCACTTACATGTTCTTGTTTTAAGTGAGATTAGACAATACAAGTAATTACTGCAGGTGACAAAGAAGAAAGTGGTTGTCTGAAAAAAATGTCAGTTATATTTATTACCAGCTTTTAAATCAAAGATTCTTTACCTTTACTTCAAAGAAGGCAGAACCGAATGTGGCCCACTTGTAAATGATTTTGAGAAAGGAGAGTTTAGCTTCTTCCTGAGTTTTCCCTGAGTGCTTGTCGAATGATGACATGATGCACTGATAGGAAACACACAAAAAAGGGAAGTTGTAAAACACCTCTGAACATTTACTTTGTTTACACACTTCTCCCTGGCATTTAGAAATAATGATTTTACTGAGAATGTTTTGGCTCTACAAGTTAAATCTGTTTTAATGTGTTTTTATAATTACTGCAAGTGAACATCAGAAGTCAAAATGCTGGTGAGCATGTGTAGGCAACACATGCTCACAAAAAATGTAACCATGTACATACATTGCTATTTGTACCATTATGGTAAACAATAACGTTTAAGATGCGTTAATTAAATATTAATTCAGATTATATTCAGAGATGTCTCTTAATTGTTGTGCTCCCCGAAGAAACATACATGAGTGGGTCAGAATATTAGGAACACCTCTGAATATAATGTAGTTCAGTACAACACCACCTTTGATTTTGACCTCAATAATAAACATATAATTGAAGTTGTACATTTATTTCACCAAAAACTGAAACATTTGAGCCTCTTAAACACAGATGTTAAGGCAGAAGTGCTGCACTGAATTGCATGCAGTTGTACAGTGGCCAGGGAGTGTATAGCCTACGTTTTGCTGTGAAAACAAATCACCCCCTGGGGACAAAAAGGACTTACAGTATCTATGATGGTTCGCAAACTGTATTTGATGTGGATTTCTGCATTTTGTCTGTGGTCATACAATACGTCTTCTGTAATCTTAATGAGAAGACCGGTTAAATAAAGGATAAATTATTACTTCCAGTCACCATAGTGCCACTGTTAAGGTTGTAACCAGTCTCCACCTACCTATAGAAAAATGTTTGATTATTAAATGAGCATCGATGGAGGCTGCAATCGCTGAGGAAGCCCATAGTTCCATATGTTATATAAACAAATGGTCACAAATTAGTATAAAATAAAGATCACTCAAAGTTCCAGTCAAATAATATTTAATGTCTACACAATCTTGAAGACAGAAAATATCAAGAGAAACTAACTTCAATCTATGAGAAAAAAACGGTCCATGGCAGCGCTTTTTGTCAGTGACACGACTCCAATATTTGGCATTGTCCTAGAGATCATCTTGATCTAATTTGATTTGCTAAAATAACAAACTCAGAAATGTGGAAAATAGAAATAATCTCTTATGAAGACCTTTTCCCCTTCAAAAACTAAAATTATATTCTTACAGTCTGCCTGCAATTTTCTTTTTAGGCCAGCACTCATGTCATGCTTCATAAAAACCATAGCCTAGCTGCCAAAGCCAACATAGCAATAATGTGGAATAGAAGAAAATCTCTGAATGATGCTGGTCACCTGCTTATGTGCCAACTTCTGGCAGCTACGTGTTGTTAACCCCTCCCCCAAATATTTACATCATCTTCAAGACCTTTAAAACCATAATAAAACAATTCATAAACACCACCTCTGCAAGAATACAAGTACAAATGCTGTGATTCTGGAAGTGTAAATCATACAGGGTTACGTTTGTTTTATAAAATGTCAAAATAAACATGAGCCTCTCTGAAATGAAATCAAAAAAACAGTTTGACATCTTACAACTAAAATAAATGGTTCACATTTTCACCAAGTCTCATCAGTTAAAATCTCTTTTTAACTCACGTTAGTTTTGTCATGGAGTCACCAAACCATAAATGGTGTGCAAAGGCAAGTGAACTTGGTACTTAATTTGTAAGATACAAAACATTTCAGAATCTTATATTAATATATTAATCATAGTTTTTCTTTAAAAAAAAAGTTCCATCATGTGACTTGTAAGCTTTTAAGGTGCAGTTTTAGAATACAACACAATGCAAGGCCACTGATATACCCAGTAAATAACAGGCTGAGTCTTTGAGCCAAAATCCCTTTTTTAACACTAGCTTCTGATGGTTTAAAGCATTCACACACTTCCTATCTTGCTTAAATGTCCTAATGCCCTTCAATTTAAAAAGATAACAGTAAGATAACAAATGCTCCCAAAGGACATAACATATAAATGTACTGTAGCATTCAGGTTTATTTGGAGCTCAAAAACTGGTGCTTGCTGGGGAATGTTCAGCTAAATGTGAGGAGTGCTTGAGGTGACTGTCTATAATATAAAGGGTACATTTCTAAACTTCTAGACTTGCCTTCAGTTCTTAGATTTTTTTTCCTGCTAAGTATTATTTGATTCATATAAGTGGAACTCAGACTGGCCACGGTTGCTAATAATTTTTAGTATGCTATTTTGAAACTTGATTATATTGGTTGTTGTTTTATCTGATAGAAACTATGTTTTTGTGGTACTCAGATGTTTGTCTTCAGGTCAAGGAATGGCTTTATAAAACTGACTTGATCGATCCTGATTAACCGAAGCACGCTATCCTGAGATAATGACACATGACAAAGACAAAATGGTTAAGTTTGCCCTAGACCCACTTGGTTGTGCATTTCATGAACCACATGTTTTGTAACCTTATAAAAGATGCTCGCTCACTTTACCCAGACTTCAGCCAAATTTGAAGGTGTAAGAGCAAGTAGGGTTGAAATGTTCCTCTTGAGAGCTTTTCAGTTTTTATTCTTTACAAAACTACTTCTGTAAATTTTCATATAGGCAACCAAGTGCAACACCATGAATGAGGAGAGACTGTCCTAAAGTGTGACACATTATCCTCATTCGTATAATGAATAGCACTGATACGACAAAGACGCCAAGACAGAGCGAGCGACAGCCAGAGGGAGGCTATGAAGGCAGGCTTTTGCCCTCTATCTTCACCTATGGCCATTTGAAATGTATAAGACATTTGCCTTCGAATGTTGTACAACATTTGAAGCACAGTGAGTGTAGCAAATTGTTAGGGAACTTAACATTTCTAAATTGTAAGAAAAGAGGGACAACCAATCACACAATGGAATATAAAAAACACTACATGTGGTAATGGCACAGTTCAGTTGTAATCTGGAGCAAAAACCTAAACAATTATTAGCAACCTTAGCCGATGAGTTCCCATAGTTAGCAGTGCAGGATGCTGACCTATTCTGACATTTAATCTTTTACAAAACTTATTCAAAACACAAAGACAGCTTGAAATACAACTGGAGCACTTTCTGGGAAAAACAAAAACAAAAACAAAAAATTTAAGTCAAATAAGACCAGAAAAAAAAGACAATACTTCTCTGGTAAATTGTTACTCTGCTACAATAAAGCCAAAATCTATGATTAGTGTAAGTGGTAAGCGTTACAAGAGGAAATCTATCTATATGTGCAAAAGCCTCTGAACTAATGAAACCAACCAACAGGTGTGCACCTGTGTGAACCAATAAAGGCAACAAAGAGAAAACAAAGTTAAAGTCAGCATGCAGGTGAAGGATGAGCATCACACAGTAAAGCAAGCAACCATCCCGGCTAGCTTCCTTCCACAGAAATGCTGCCAATTCATCTCATCGTGTGTTCTCGTAACAGACATCTGTAAAAGAGCTTCGGGTGTTTTGGCAGTTTCTTCTAAGGGTTGCCAAAGGTTAAGGTTTACAGCGCATGCTACCAAGCTTTAATATGAGCCCACTAAAGTTAAACCTCTGCATTGCTGCCCCCAGCATAAGCCATTTTCCCTTGTAGACCTTGGACTGTGATACAACAGCTGATAACATGCTGGAAGCATCTGGCTGTTCAAACTGTGGTTGCACCGATCATCATGGAACCTGCAAGTCACTCATTGCACATTTTGAGGAGATGTTGACAGGGTTGCTGGAGTGTCTCAAACATTTCATTTCAAATGTAAATCCATCAAAACATCTGTTCCTGTTTTGAGGTGATGTGACAGTTAACTTCTTTTCCTTCCTTCCACATTAACATCAATGTTCACAATCATGCAGTTTGTCCCAATAACCTAAACATTCAAAGAGCTCGTACGATCCCTCACAACTTCAAGACAACAAGCCACAGGGTACAAAACACAAAGGAAAACAACTGAAATCATCAGCTAACATAGCTTATAATTAGTCTGGGGTGAAACAGAAACAACGAACAAGTTGTTAGTGGGTGAAATTAGGAGCATTATCACAACATAATGCACAGGTCATCACTTTGTGGACCAAAGTCCATTAGTCCATGACAGAAACTCTCCGCACTCCTGCATGGCCCAATTCCTAGGATGACTTATTGGGAGCTTTACACTCTGAAGCTCTCTCCTTTGCCGTCAATGTGGCGCAGGCGCAGGTAGATGTCGGTGCCAATGCCCTGCATAGACTGTATGGACAGAGAGCCACCCAGGTACTCAGCGTAGGCCCTAGATGTGGGCAAGCCGAAGCCAAACCTAAAGGACATAAAGACACAGACTGCAGCTTTAACATAACAGTGAAGCAGTCAAGTTATCTGTGCTGCAAAGTTAGCACAAACATAAGTGTAGCTGAAGTGGAAAACAGGTCCTCTGCAAAACAGAGAAAGGCCACCTACGGTACAGGTAGATATCACAAAGCTCCTGTCAGGCCTCCTGTTGGCAAGGACTCATGCATATCATGATTTGACAAACCCAGTACTGCACTCCACCCACCCTTCTTTGACTGTGCCAACACACAGTTTTGACAACAGGACTCATTGTGTCAAAACACTTAACATGGTTCACAGAAATACACACCCAAAGAGCAAAACACCACACACATCCTGGAAGTGAAGCACTACACACAAAACTACTAAACACTTATCAAAATCTAACTTTTGCACCAAATGCTATGCAATTCATTCACATTAACTAATTTTCAGAACAAACACTGCTGTGCTAAACACATTTATCTTTGGTGGCCTTTTACTATAAGAGGATTCTGCAGGGAAAGACTATTTAAGTGCACAGAATTCTGCACAAAATACCAATTTCACAAAAAAGATTTTGTTCCTTCCTTCACAGCTAATTAGTGCTACACTTAGCACAGTGAATATTACAGTTGTGCAAACACAAAATATCAATAGAGTAATGTGGGCAGCTCCCACATCAATAGTATCGTGTCTCTTCCATTCCCAGCCTTCCCAGCACTTCCTCCTCTAAATCTGCTCCCTCTATATTGACCTCTACCTGTAAATTGGTATCTACCATCTATGTGATAAGATAAAAGCCTAATGTAAATCTAACCAAGAAGCACTGGAAACATAAGGGAACAACGACTCATGTGGGCAGCAGCTGAAGTGGCACTGAAATGAGCTGTCGTACGCCTTGTCTCATTAAATCAACTTATCTGATGCCTTATCACTGTAGCCACTGATAATCTGTACAGAAGAGTGAGAGGAGCATTCTGCAGACTGGCAAGTTATCTGTGTGTTTTCATTAGCACAGTTGTTGACCAGAGAGCTAAACCTCAGGTGTTTTTGTCATTTACTAAACAGTTTAGTTGCATTACCACCAGCTTTAGCTGAAGCAGGTCTGACCCTGACTTGTGTGTAGCCCAGCAAAACCAAGATAGATGCAAGAAATGAATGAGCTTCCAAAGAGATATCCATGAATGTGGCCAAATCTAGATTTAGATGTAGTAAGTCACACCTGGATTTTATCCAGACCCTTGAAATGACAAGTATAAAGGTGTGAGGCATGACTGCAAGACATCTCAAAGACGTGCATAATACACACTCGCTAGGCAACAATGTTTACAAGATAACACTGTGTGTGCATAGCTGAAAATTTATTGCCAACTGACAAACCATTTAATTTCAGTGACTACACATCACACAGTACAGGTTTCCTCTGCTTAATACTGCACAAAGCACATTCTGTACTTTCACATTCTTACCCATGCATAGGGCTGGACTGGTTTCCACTGTTGGTAATGGTGTTGAAGAGGTTACTCATGCGGGGGTCCTGTGCGCTCTCCTCAGCTGTGCTGAAGTGGTAGTCCATCACCTTGTTTATGATGTTGTGAGGGATGCCGCCACCACGGTCTGAAATCCTAAAAAGAAAAGGAAGCTCTGAGTGTCACAATGCCCACCACCACAGTGGACTTAAAGCGTGTCCTCCTGAATCCAGTCCAACAACAAACTTATTATCATGATGCTTGTCACAATTTTGCCTTGATTAAGAAATCTTGCAGCTGTTGTTTATAAAACCAGCAGCAGCAGCAGCAGAACAGAAATTTAGCTACTCACCTGATGACAAAATCAATGTCGTTATTGGCAATGGTGACAATCACATCAGGCACATTGTATGGAGTGTCCAGATGGCTTTCCATAGTGGCCCTGAATTGGACAGATGTCACGAATGGTAAAATGAAGAGTGAGAAAATGTTGCTTTCCAATCCAATTTATCTGTAAACTTTGTGTATGGACAGTAGGTGTTTGTGGTAAAGTTACCTCATGGCATTCTTGAGGAGCTCAGGCAGGATGTAATCCAGCGGCAAAGGGATGAAAGGGAATCGAGCCGCTACGTGTCCATTGATCCTCACCCTGGGAGAGTTACCGTACTGGTGTTCACACAGACGTCTGGAGGACCAGAGGAACACATGAACATTTGAAAAACAAAATATTAAAAGTTCCACACTGGCCTGTCGTTCAAGCCTTATACTGCAGAGATCAATTCTTATTTATTATCATGCTAACACAACAGCCTAAGCAAATAACACTGGGCCTGATTCACCAACATCCTCCTAAGTGTTTTCTTAAATTTGTTTCCAAGTAGTTTTTAAGAAACGTCCTAAGAAAGGTCCATGTCTGATTCATGAACATGTTCTTGAACTGCAGAACTGTTCACATCTATGTTCTCATATTGATGGATCTCATGTGTTTGTAAGTTGAAAGCATGTGCCAGTGGTTCCTAATTAGCACAGTTAACGCCCCGCTATGAGTGTACCTAGATTTAATTCTCACCCAAGAACAAATCCCACAAAAGAAAACACTGGTGAATGCCAGAATCTTTGTAAAAACTTCATAAGTGGGTTTTACGAAGAAATTTGTTCTCAAGAACAGTTGGTGAATGAGGGCCGACATACAGAAGAAATTCTCTCTACAAACAAGGCTGATAACTGAATATACACTGTTGTGCTGCATGCTGTATCTAGCTGAACTGAAATGCAGCTTGCCAGTTTTACTTCTGACATTTAGGCACTTATGAATTATGAATTAGCACTAAACACAAAGTGGAGCTGAGCCGGATGGACTGCCATTAGTTCTGTGGGTATTTAGTCATAACCCGAAGTAATGGACAAATAAAAACATTTGACCCGATAATGGTGCTAGGTGATGTCAGAGATGTACTTATACAACTGTACTGTAGCTGTAAACATACAATATCATTGTGTTCACCTGTTGTACATTGCCCCATACAATAAAGACAGATAAACACATTATCTCCAAGCAATACACTGATTATTAGTTCACACATAGTGAGAATGTTATTTGTGAACTTTCTCTGAACTCAGTAAAATGTCATGCGATAAGATTCCAAAAAGCAAACATGAATGATAGGTCATATCTCAGTCCCGGCACCAGGCATTGCGTTCCTGAGAGTTTATCAGATGAACTCTGACTTCCCACAGTCAACACAGTGCTCACACAAAAGCACAAGGTCATCTAAAGGTGATAAACAAACAAAGCCCGGGGACTGAGCACTTACCTGGCAAAGTCCACCCACTTCTCTATGATCTTTTTGGGGGAGAGTCGTCTGCATATGATCCCAACAAAATCAGGCTGAAAGAAACACAAATAATTTAAAAACTGTTTTTCTCAAATGAAGGAGAAGAAACTTCATTTTTTTTAAAATACCTTCTAAAGGTTAAAGTAATTATGACTGTAATTTTTCAGATTAAGCAGAGATTCCCCTGCCAACTCCCTAGTACAAGCCCACCTAAAGACCCAGTGAGCCCATGTGAGAATACAGTCGTCCAGAGTATTTGCACGAAGCTAGTGGGCGTGTTGATGGCATTCTATCATGTGACTGGTGTTAAACTGGAAGAACACAAACATCCAATGATGATGAACAATGGTCATTTACAATGAAGTTGCCAACAAAAATATGTAACTGGGGGACACAACGAGATTCAGAAACTCATTAAGAGCCGACGCCAGACTTGTCAGACAAACTTAAGTTGTCTTCAGTTGTTTATGACCAAATTACAAAGTGGCTATGTGACTACATCATGTCCCACCTCCTGCGCACTCTACCCAGATGGCCCCCTTCTGCATAAACCAAAGTATTTCCACTAGGCGCGAACGCTTATGGCCCTGTGACATACTGGCGACCTGTCCAGGGTGGACCCCGCCTCTCGCTCAATGTCAGCTGGGACTGGCTCCAGCCCCCAGGACCCTACTCAGGAATAAGCAGTATAGATAATGGATGGGGTGGATGGAGAACACATACGACACGGACGGTGTCCTGTTGTGTGCTACGTGTGTGAAAGGGAAACTCTGGGCAAAGTCTGGACCTAATTCCACAGACATTGCGTGGTGTTCATGTGTGAAAACGGCATAAGAGTAGCCCCCAAGAAACACACTATTTTCTCTTGTTTGAGCAATTACTGACCTCTTTTTAATAAGACAATAAATTTGCTACTTGATTATGAAGATTTATAACTTGAGTTTAACTAATGACCTTGGGGCTGAGAGCCAAAGACAACGGAAAACATGGCAGTGTAAAACCGCTGCCCAACCAACCACGCCCTTGGGCTCACCATATATCATTGTCTAGGCAAACAACACAGTTCAAAGGTTTAACACTCATTGGAATCATAGACGCAGACATTTTGTTACATTACATTTTCTTCGTGCAGGGCGAGGTGGTGCGTGGCCAGCATTCGGATTCCCAGTCGAGAGCACAGTGTTGTATCCAGGAAGCTGCGGATGATTGTCTCATCCTGCAATAGTAGGAGAATGTTTTCTGCTTCACAGCTCCATCACTGGTACAGCTCAGGCAAAGCCATTAGGCAATAATTTAGCAGAAAACCATAATATGGAACATTAACCACACTCCTACAGATTTTATGATCAGATTAGGAAACCAGTAAGTAAGTAAACCGGTCTTTTTGTGCAGAGAATGAGACATCCAATAATTCAACCCATTCTTTTTTTTTTTAATACTTTTTATGACCTTTAATTTGGGCCCTTGACAGGATCTTTCTAACCGTTTAAGGCCATTCTGATTATTAAGGTCTGATTATAATAAAAAAAAGTCACAAATAAAATAACCCTGACAGGCTACCATAATTATTAGTGTCGAATCATTTCCGACATGGGATCAGCACTGCAGTGACATGTGTTGTCCTGACAGGGCAGTTCGTACCTCAATGTGTCTGCGACACTCCTTGAAGCCCTGGGCCAGCATGGTGACCACATCTTTGTGGTCGTCCAGCAGCTGCTGCACCAGCTTACAGAAACGAGCCTCCACGTCCTGATCCTTGATCTGTCAACAAAGCAGCATGCATCAGCCCTGTCAGGCCTTTATTCCCTGTTTTTATAAGCTGATTTGATTTTCAGAAGCACCTCTGGTTTCTCTGCTCCTGCTTAAATTAATTTAAAAAAAGCATTAGTACAACACTAATGGTTTTTTTCTTCTTTTTAAATACAAAATACTATTTTCATTCATTAATCTTCTCCAGATTCTCATTTAACTGTACTTAAAGCAAGTAGAAGTAATTAATGAAAATCCAGATATGTATAATAATCTACCATGTCAGCCTTTATAACACAGGTAATTCCACTCCCTCTCAATTTGGCCTGGTCAGGAGGCTGTTCACTGTCACTGCCAACCAACAAATGAACATACATGTGAGGAGTGAAGTTGCGGTTTCTGGCCGTGCGGTCGGGCCGATTTAAACGTATAGTATGTGTTAACGTACATACGATCAATGAAAGTCGTGCAGTGTCTGTTTGGCTTAACTGAATCTACTATGAACCTTAAAACTAAGACTGCACACAAGCTTTTGTTGGTTAAAAAAAGGCAGAATTACAACTATTGTTAATATTAAATTATGCTTAAGCAGCACACTAAATTACATTTTGATGAAACATTGTTTGTTAGACTGTTTACAGTCACCAATCATTAACACAGACATAAAGCAATATATATATATATTATTTTATATTAATTATTATTATCATTTATTAAGGATTATGCTTAACCTTTTATTAGGTTATTGTAAACACTGTATAGGAAAAAATAAGCAGACAGTAACTGGTATTTATTACACTGTTGAGAATTATTAAGCAGATGGGTGGACTGGTTTGCTGATCTAAGGGTTTAGTGGCTCACAATGAAAACAGTCATGGAGCACAGAAGTCTGAGTTGCACAAACAGAGGAGTAAATGTCTGACATCTGCACTGGGAACTCAATTTATTTTACAAAGAATTAAAATCTAAATAATCAAAACAAAATGATCTTATATTGTGATACTGTGACTAGTTCTACTTCCTCCTTAAAGAAAATTTTGAAAATCTTCAATCTTTTAAGTACTTAAAAAAAAGCAAAAAGTAAAAACCAGTTCTGCAGCTTTAACAAACAAGCCAATCAAAAGTGTAGACGGCAAATGTTCACGTTTCCTGTTTATGGCCATGAGTAAAGCCACTCCCTATTAAATGAAGAACTTGAACTATATTGTGGGGATGTTTTAGCCAGTTGTCACATCTTGTGCTGTTTGAGGGTTAAGGCTAGGACTGAGGGTTCAGGTTAGAACTAGGGTAAAGGGTGGGGCAGGAGTTTAGCTGTGATGGTTAAGGTGAATAAAGTTAAGCACTAGAGAATGAATTATGCCAATGAGTGTCCTCACAACTAAAGGTGTGTGTGTGTATGTGTGTGTGTGTATGTACACTCACCTGGGGAAAGTCACTGACCATATGATAGGCTCTGATATACAGTTCGTGCTGTAAGAAAGCAGAAGATAGACGGAGGCTGCAGTTAGATTCTGTGTGATTTTCCATTCAACCAGAAAGCATCACACCACCAAGTGCTGCCCTGTGACTGGGCCCACAGCACAACTGACAAGTCCACGTGTGGTTTACACTACAGAACAATTCCAGCATGCATCAGTGTGACAAAAAAAAAGTTTAAATGACTGGATGGTATCAAGCTTTAATCCATGATCTGGATGTGTATTAGTTCCTTTGGATAAAAGAACTGACAGAGTTAAACCACCCTGACCTAACAACTTGAATCATACAAAAGGAGCTACGCTTTATGCAATCGGCTTAACAAGCTTCGTGATACAAAGGAAAGAATCTAGGTGAAAGTTCAGCAATAACCCCTGCAGACGCAGTGAATCTGTCGGGATGGAAAAACAGACTGTGTGAGAGCACACTGTTCCCACACAGAAACCCTAAAGACAAATAAGAACCTCTTAATGAAAATAAAAAAACATGACACATTGACTTAAGAGTCTGATATGACTGAAATGCTTGTGTCTGCATGCAACAAATATATAAAATATAATATAACAGCCAAGTGTGTTTATGTGCCCATACAAAGGCGGATTTTGTTTGTTCAACATCAACAGTACTGTTTTTGCAGGAACAGTTTCACAAATGTTTTCATATGAGTGGTTCAGCTGTGAATGAAAGCAGGTTTCCGTGCATCCAGTCCAATGATACCACTGTGGTAACCCAGTGGAGGTGGGCAAAAATGTCTTTTGTGATTTCAGTGAACCAAACCTTTAAACTCAGTCAACTGTCATCATGTCATTTTAACCCAAATACTGGAGATTACGTTTGCTGTCAGTCAACATGTTATACTGTATTATACATACAGACTTCAGTAAGACGATATTGCTCCAAGACATTGATATACTGTTCACTGGTTGTAAACATGTGTGACTGGGGGCAATTCACGCTGCCACTGTTACAAAGCAAACCACGGTGTCAAGTTGAAGAATTCAAGCATCATCACCTCAGGGCAGATGTAAGGTTGGGCTATACGCCAACAAAAACAAACATTCACGTGTTATTAACCGTGTCCACAATCTTTTTACTACAATATCTGAAATTATGTATACTATTATATAGGATTTTAGCCACATGCATCAACAAACAACAGTGCATAGTGACTGCCCTACATCTGCTCACATTTTTATGCTTGTCATTTACACACATCAGTGGCAGGGTGTTTGCCTGGGTTCGGCAGCTTGCCCTAGAACAGCAGTGTGTGCAAAGGAGCTGACTCTGCCATTAGTGCCCTACCTCCTGCACCACACCCACCCCTTCCTAATAGGAACAATGGAAGTAGCAGCAGTAAGCCCTTTCTGTGTGACAGCATCTTAATAGAGAGAAAAAAGACAGCATTTCCCTCAGGTCGTTCAAAGTTCAGCCAAGATCCTCCTGTGCAGTGTCCTAACAGTCACTTTCTTATTATAGCATGTGCTACAGGGCTTATGCCCTCTCACTTCATGTAAAGTTTCAGACTGCAACTGGGAGCAGTGTTGGGTGAGAAGGGTGTCCTTACCACTTGCAGAATGGTGGGATTGCAACCAATGATGAAGGGCAAACTACGGAAGCCCTTGATGCGATGGGCGATTCGCACAGGCAGCTCTTTGTGTAGGTACTTGGCACTGCTCTGAGATCACGCATACACACAGAACAATGGAAAACAAGTGAGTAAACAGGCAAAGAGATTAAAGGACTTTGCATTAAACATGCACTCGGCAGTCTCCTCAGTGTGGCTGAAACATTTACCAAGATGTGCTGTCCATCGGGAGACTTCCCAGAATAAAGCAGGGTCGCTAAGGTCAGTCGCATAGAGGCCTAAGGAGACATTAACATGTTCAATCATATACACATTCACAATCAGAACACAGGTCAGATGACACCACAGGACCCAGAAAGATTTTCAGCCATATTAGATTATTTTCCTATTTGAAACCAACTTTCAGTACTTGACAGGCACATTTCAGTAGCATAAAAACTATTAAGTATACCTAGCCAGTCAATAAATCTGCTAATATTAGCTTCTCACAGACGTAT
Source organism: Monopterus albus (assembly GCF_001952655.1). Lineage (NCBI taxonomy): Eukaryota > Metazoa > Chordata > Actinopteri > Synbranchiformes > Synbranchidae > Monopterus > Monopterus albus. Next base: position 4,213,508 of record NW_018127918.1, read on the forward strand.
TGCTATCATTGTATATAGCAGCCAAAAATAATTAGAAGTTGCTGGACAGAAATACTGGATCATGTCTGGTCTGGTCTGGTTTGCATTGGGATCAGCTTTCATGTTACCAGGTGGAAATGTGACTGAACTGTTGATTTTGAAAGCTGTACCTGTGTTTATCCTGCTATAACACTGTGAAAAGAACTGCTCAATTACAGAGAGGCAGAAGTATGCAGCTGACTATAATCAGTCAGTTTTGTGATCTTAAATTTATGTAGGACAGTGTAATAAGTTTATTACTTTTCTGACTTGGGAAAAATAGCTGGACCAAAAAAGAGGGAGGAAAGGGAAGGCACAGTCAGCGAAGGAGGAAGTGAGGGTAAAACTAGACATTTCCTACTTAAGTGCCAGTACATTTATAACCCCATATTTGTTTTGCACTTTATTAGAGGTCAATAAGAATGTGACCGGTTCAATTCAATTAACTACAGCAAGAACTGACTGCAAGACTTTTAGTTAAAAATGTATTAATAAAATATTTCTGCAAAAGCAGTAAGATAGTTCCATTGCTGAAACCTAACACTGTCGTCAGACATCTCTACTAACGTTGTAGCTAGTTCAAATAACAGCTCTGTACTGAGGAGTTTATTCCACATCTGTGAGAGAAAAACAAAGGACTGCCAGGATGATACCAATGTAAACATTTTGTCCTCACGAAAAGCCGTGATGCTGCATTCACGTCCTCACGAGAAACTCACATAGCATTTGAGTTATAGGAATGGCGTCTTTAGATGATTCAAAATATAAATTACAATCTTACACATAGTTTATATCCTAAATAATGTAATAAAATTACAAATGAATATGTAACTAGTGTTTTCTTTTTGTCTAACTCTACATCTCCAGGTGACAAATCTCGCCAAACTGGAGAAAAAAGCCGATATTCAGTCCACTATCTAGGGCCCGAGCACTAAGCTAAATTGGCTAGCTAGCTCTGAATGCCACCTAACGTGGACCGCTGTTTCCAGATAAACTCTAGTGATGGCCCTTTGTGTCCCTGAACACAACATAAACTGTGCTAACAGCTAACGGTAACGTTACGCTCGTGCTAAAACTAGCTTTCTCTCTCGTTGCCACAGCTGTATGACTGCAGTTTCAGACGAGAATGCCGGTAAAAAGTCACGTCCCTACCTTTTCTGCGGAAGCGTCAATTGCAGACTGGTTGTAAAACGTCGTAACAGCCTTCGACCGCTCTCTAGCCAACTCTGAAAATCCTTGCATCGAGGACGTGGACTGAAATCTCCGACTCTCCGTGCTTGACATCGGCGGCGCTGTTTTGGTGACTGGGGGCAGGAAGAGGCTGCAGAGCCTCGGCCTAGCCCTGCAGGTAGCACCGCTCAGCATCTCCACTGCTACACCGGCCAGTCCAGAACACATTTGGAGCCGAGCTATGAGTGTGAAGAGGACTGTCCTGTTCCCGTACCAACACAAAATGTTAAGTCTGCTGTGAGGCCATTAAGGTCGCAACGTGATGATGCACAAAGGCACAGATCTGAATACAGTGGATTAAGGTACAAAAAATGGCTTTGTACGCATTGGCCAGTGGAGTGAGGGCTGGGGCGACGTCATGACAGATGAGCCTATCAAGAGGTGCAGGGGCGGAGCGAAATATCATCAACAACCCCCTTACATTACTGTACTTACCGCAGGAACGGCGTGTAGCCAGCTCTTTCGGGTAGTTTACTGGTACATGGGGGCACGGTGCGTTAATATATAAGCCTATATATAAAACTCAGCACCATTCAGGCTTCTTCATGGACATAAAGAACAAGGAGTCATGCAGAAGACGGTTTGGCCCCCAGAGCCCTTATGTCAACATCATTGAGTCTGTCTGGGATTGCATAAAAAGATAAAACAGAGATAATCTAAATTTACAGAACTGGGAAGTTCTCCCAGGTGTTTGGAGCAGATTTACCATCTGTCTTTCCTTTCGACATGAAGACCGACTTTGCAAATATGCAATGTGTTTGTCTTTCCTTGTAATAACTTATTATACACAATATTATGCAAGTTATCATTCCAAGTCCAATTATTTAAATCTCAGAACAGATGAGGCATCTTTGTATTCTGGTGGTTAAGACATGTCTTGGTTTTATTGTGGCCAGTGATCTTGTAATCTTGTATGATGGAAGTCTGATTTCATTAAACAGGGTGCAGTTAGGAAAGAAAATTAGGTGAATGAATGAAGATAAAATCACATACAGCTTTACAACACAAAAATATGTTGGATAGGTGCAGTAAAACTAATGTGGGATCCAAATGCTATGCAGTATGTGCAGATCAATAAAACCACAGAGCAGGAAGGAACATGGTGTGCTACCTTTATTTTCTCAGCAGTCAGATGCCAGGCTGCATCTTCACATACAGAAAAACCGGCATGGCAGTGTTCACATTCCTTAATGTTAACAGATTAGAAAGTAACCTTATGCAGTTATGCCATTCTGTACTTCTGCAGGTAGAGTGCACTTGATGCCTGCTGTTGCAACAGCAAACTACAGCAATTAAGCTGTGGGCTGTAAACACAAAATAATTAGCTGCAAGATGATAAAACACTCAGCAGAGCTTAATAAAACTGTCTGGTGATAATTTTTTTTATGGGTTCATCATTACTAAGGACATCTTTCAATACTGTGAATAGCTTTATATTCTTTGAAGACAAGTTAATAATGGTGATTGGAATTATACTGAATGGTTTTGCACGCTTTATTATTAAGTGAAATAAAAAGTGAAAATCAACAGCTCCTGGTGGTTTTGGCACCATGATAACAGAGTCAGCAGAGACAAATAAAAAAAATTAATAAACATTTCTAAAGTAACTGTGCCAAACACTGAAATAAATCCATCCACACATTAAAGAGACTAAGAAAAAATGGCTTGGACCAAATACAGCTGCATTTGCTGCCCATGTTGTGTCATTGTGTACACTTAAATACAGTATACTGGTCATGGTCTGCACATCTTTATGACT
>NW_018127918.1:4216555-4251274 GCF_001952655.1 Monopterus albus
TGTTGTTGGACATGGCAGTGGTGGAATAAATGCGTTGTGAGATAAAACAAGAGTGTCCTTAATGGAGTAACCCAGTAAACTCAGTTACATCATTACAAATGATCTACAGATAATTTGTGAAACTAACATGGTTTCTTTTGTGAACTTTCTGGGATCTTTAACAATTTAATTAATAAAAGTAAAAAATATACACAGTACAAATAAGATGTCACACAGCAACAATTAACAGTTCTCCCTACTCCCTAGTTTATACCATTAATGCCAGCTTTTCACTATAAAATTCAGCAGTTATGAAGTTGAAATTATATGCAGACCTGCACATGAAATGTTTTTATATAGAAAATGAACACATATTGTAGACCTGCATCTTATCTGGCTGGTAGATGCATCATCATAAAAGTCACTTTCCCCACACAGATTGAAGAAAATGAGCAACAGTCCAGCTCTCAGAGAGGATCACAACTGTCTGTTAGCTAAGTCAGCATCCATGTTGGTGTTATCAGAAAACATCATGTTTGTATGTTTACTCTAGCATATGAATGAGATAATGTTCCATCACATTTTCAATTTGACTTCTTACCTCACAAATACCAAAATTTGGTACACTTAAAATGTTTTTTCCCCAGTACAAAATCTAGGGATCAGTCTGACACCGATTCAGGAGTTGCTTTACAGTCACATGCTGTTTTGCTCATGAGGACTCCACTCTCTTCCACACTATCACCATGTTCTTGTCACTGAGGGCCACCAGGTAACGGAGCTCAGGGTCCATTGCTACACTGTTGATGGAGGGGCCCTCCACCTGGCTGAGGCCCTTCCTGACCGGGTTTGGCCACTCCAACACCTGCCAAACAAAGAACTTGTTAGTTTTGAATACAGCCAAAGACATCCGAGGAGGACCTTTGTTATTGTGCGTTATCATAACCAACAGAAAAAGAAGATTCAAACCGACAAAAATGGTTCTTTACATAATATTCCACCACATGAAAGCAGAGTTATGAAGTAACAGGAGATTTAGAAGAGAGATGATACCTCAGTGGGTGACATGGGTTTCCCAGTCTGTAAGCTGTTTTCCTGGAGGGTGGTAACATGGTATGTCCATAGCCTGCCTTTGTCATCGCCACACACTATGTAGGCTTGGCCTAAAGAGAAAGAAACACACACACACACAATCTCAACCCGAATTCAGATGGCCATTTCCTCTGCTTCCCAAACACAGAGCACAGGAATATAGTATATTGGTCCAGACTCAAATGGAGACTAGACTGAAGTGCACTCATTACTATACTGCACAATCTAAGAATACAAATAAAATGGTAAAGCTATACTGATTAGATGACGTAGACTTACCAGGACAGGTGTTCAGAGCCAGGTAGGGGATCTCAGTGTTGGCCCATTGCAGCTCAGCCAGAACCACAGCACACACTGTCCTGCTCTTCTTGTTAGGCCGCTGTGCCTTGGTCCTGCTCCAGCTCCACAAATAAATGCAACCATGCATGAGGTTCTTGGAGGCTTGAGAAACATAAAGACCAATAATTTCAAAAAAATAAAACAAAACAAACAAAAAAAAACAAACAGTGGATGTAAAAATAAGGACCTGAATTAAAATAGCAAGATCTGGGAGCAGGGTTTTCGGAGATCTTTGAATGTAAATTTTATTCACATTTAACCACTGAGAATTAGATTAAATGCCAATTTACGACTGCAGTGGGGAAAAAAACACAGCTGGTAAACTGTCCTTAAGTTCCAAAACTAGAAATAAAGAAACAAATCACCATAAGCAACTACATGGAGATTTAAGCCCCTTCAGGGAAACAGCTTTTAGCTGTATTATAGCTAGTTCAATCTTACCAAATGTATGGTTAGATATTGACATAAACAGTTGGTCCACCCATTAGCGCTCAACTTAATTAAGGCACCATCATATGGCCTAGACCAACAATTAGTGAGGACATTAGTGTAACAGACCAACTTCAGTTCAAACTTCAAATTCAGTATCAACCAGAGCGGTGGACAGATCAACCAACCTCACCATCCCCAAATATTTTACTGTCAATAAAACAATAAGAGCCTCACTTACCCACTATGTCATCAGTAAGAAAACTCAGGCCATCTATGGTGTGGTAGTTGTGAGAGTCATCTTCTTTCTTATATATGGGGAATGTTATCTCCATGTCTTTGGACCTATGGAGGAACAAAAAAAACAAAACAACCTTCAGGAGTATGAAGGATTCTTGTCTTGATTCTCACAGTTAACCTTAACCCCCTAATACATTTCATTATTTATCGGAGATTTCTGCTGCTTATTTTATAATGACCTGCAGTGCACAAACATAGAATGACAAAGACTGCTTTGCTGTACTTGAATAATTTGCTTAATATGAAATTATAGAGTGATGAGAAATTGACCAGAAAAGATGTGTAAATGTCCTGCTGCAGCCTTTTTTCATTAATCTGCCAGAATTTAGTTCAGACTTGTGTTAGAAATGTTACAGAAATACTACGGCTAGGATTAGTGTTGGTCAAGAAACATTACAAAGTGCATGTCCAATAAGGAGCTTAAGGCACCGTCTACAGGATTTCTCTGAATAAACCTTTTTAAAACTGTCACTCACAAGTTCCACATTTGTAAAAATATATGCCCTCTAAAGCTCTTCAACACAAACTGATACTCATACACACAAGAACACAACATGTGCGTGCACACACACTGTGGATGCATTTACCTCTTTGTGGCATTGTCAGTACCGGGTTGTGGGTTGAAGCAGTGCAGGCCTTCTTCACAGGCAGCCAGTAGGTGTGAGGAAGGAGAAGTGGGGGGGAGACAGATGTGTATAGGGGTATTGCTGATCTCTAATACTAGCAGCTGACTGAAGGGAGAAACAGGGAAACGCTAATTTCATCATAGTCTGAACCTCTCTCATCTTTACAAAAGCAAACATACAGCCGAGATTGTTAAGACCCCAAAAACCTTCAATCTCAATTTCTATTCTAGCAGATACTCTAAGCTTGCTAAAATAGTGAATATGAATGACCAACCCTTGGCCCCACCACCACCACCCACCCAAACAAGGCATCAGCACAAGACCTGTCCAAGCTATACCTAATGCCAAGTGTCATGGGTTCTAGCCCATAAGACAGTTGAGCAATAAGCAGCATTTCATTTTTAATGGCCCTTTGCCAGTGCAAGGTGAAACTAATGAAGCTCAAAAGTTCAGATTTAGTTATACAGTTTAAAAAGAAACTCTCTGATCAAAATGTCATCCTAAAGACCAGTTTCAAGCCAGGAATAAAAGAGAATTACCACAGCAGAAATACTCACACAACTTTGAAGGTGTACTGGCTGTCCACACCTCCGACATCCCACATTACTATCTTTTTATCATATGATCCCGCTGCAAGACAAAATGTAAAGGCTGAATTGGATGCTGCTAGCAAAGCATGGAGACATTTGTCAAGTTAGAATGTCTGAACAGGAACTAATAGGAAGACAAGAAAACATGACTGGCTTCAACTCAGACATTGCTGGTTAGTGTGTCCATCTGCTGGTAATTTTACAATAAATATATCTGTTATGTTCCCAGACATCACTAAATAACTTGGAGAACCCAGTGAAACTGTTACTGATAGAAAAAAAAGGACATAAGTTGTAATTAAGTGGTATAATCCTTTCATTTGTCTGATGTTGGACCTGTGAGATGAGATGCTATGGGACTTCTTAATGGTTCGATGTTTATCTCCAACACGACTCACTGAAAAGAAAGTTTCCCTGGTGGTGGTTGAAGCGGAGGACAGACAGCGGCTTGCGGCTGGCTCTGAACTCCCCGTAGGCGATGTTGTTTCTGGGGTGGATCAGTTTGACCAGTCCTCTCTTCCCACCAGCTGCGAGGATGCTGCAGTGTTGAGCAGAGGCCCTGCCTCCCATGGACATCAACACCGTGGACCAGGCCAGTGAGTAAAACTCCTATTGGGAAGAAAAATGGATACAAACCACATAAGGCGAACCTCTCCAGCTTATTTTATGATATGTGTAGTCAGTTTTATCCACATTTAACAAGGTCACGTTTGCTGCACCACCACAGCTGTATCACACTGCCCACAGATTTGTAAACACTGGCAATAAGAAATCTTAAACTTAAATTGATGCATTAGGTGTACAAATGACCGCAACATCATAACAGCTTCTGTAATGACAGCTCTCAGATTTTATTCACAAGGAAGGAAGGAAGACCAGAAGGATGGAAAAGGTGCTGTTTTTTTTAATGTTCAAATGCAGCCAAAGAACCAAAAAGAAGTCTGATCTTTAAAGCAAAGTTACTGTAGACTTGGAGAATAAATAGGGCTGACCTCCCCAGGAACCTTGTATTTCTTCATTACCATCCCCGTTTCACAGTCAATTATGCAGACAGTGTCTCCACCACAGGTTGCAACCAAACGGCTTCCTCCACCACTGCCTGTTAATAGAGAAATAGAAAATGAGTTGATTACCATTTTCCTCTGATAAAGTTATAAAAAAAAAAGCTTCTTAAATCTATTTACAGATTTAAAGCTCTTCATTTTGACTATTCATGTTTTGTTTTATGCCCTGAAAGGACTTGTGTTTGCCTTGCTAAAAATTAGTGAACAGTACCAGTGAAGCCCGGCGGTGGCTGGAAAGCACAGGCCCAGAGCTGGGTGGAGAAGTCCTCTGAGCTGTCCTGTTTACTGTGACACTGGAGCACATGGGTAGGCTTCAGACACACTGGCTGGAGGAAACATGGATAATCAAAAGATGAAGGAGACAATGAGATAGGAGGAAGAAACTCAAATGACAAAACATCCCGATTAACCCAATAACTGCGCAAATTTCATGAGACTCTAGTCAATAGCTGGTGAGATATCTTGATTGATTGCGGTCCAAAGTGGACCGATGTATATACAGACAATCTAACCTTCCAACATCAACATCCAAAAAATAACAGCAGACAAAAAAACTAGACTGTGGACCAGAATGAACATCATTAATGGATAACCCTAAGCAGAACCTGCACAGCCTTTTTCCTAAACTACTGTTGAAGTTCTTGGACCTCCAAAAACAGAACAATTTTTGCAGTCCTACATATACTTTACCTCTGTCTTGCTGCAGCTCTTTATTGTGGACAGTATGTTGGCATCTCTTCTCACTTCTGTGACTCTAAAACCTTCTTTGCCGACATCGTCCTTCTGCTTGATCTGAGCATTGCCGTTGCTGGTTTGCCACACGTTAGAAGCCCTCCTGGCTGTCCCCGCCCTCGTCTGTCCTCTGGTGGGGGTAGACTGAGTCTGACCCGTCTTGCGGAGGCTCGACCTAATGGTGACGGTCTGGGTTTGTGACTGAGGTTTGAGGCGGAGGCTGTATTTGCGAGGACTGTCTTTAACTGGGGAGGCTGGGAGTTCAGAGCGTAACTTTTTATGAGGTGTCAGCCTTATGTTGATGTCAGTTTCTGATGTAGAACATTTTCTTTTGCAAGGCGAGGCTTCCTAAAAAAAAAAAAAAAAAACATTGAACTTTAAATCAACTCTAGGACTCATTTACTGTACATATTAAAACATCCTATATTTTCTGTATTATCCCACATTACCTATCACTGCTGTGGTTGTAAAACAGTAACAGCGGTATGGAGGAAGCCACCATTTCACTCCAACTACACTGTGCAGTTTAAGAATCACAATGACCATCCAGTCAAGTTTGGTAAGCTTGGTAGTTTTTTAAAATAGATAATTATTGTAGGGCTTTATGTGAATATTGTCTTGTTCATGTTTCTGCGTATTGCCTTGTGTGTCTTGTCTGCCTTTTATATCTCTTGCACAACGCGCCTGGAGAACCATAACTTCGTTATGCTATGCACTCCTAGCTGTATGGTCTTGAATGACAAAGTACACTTTGACTAAAGACAGTTTGGTAAAGCAGACCATCTTCTGAAAACGTACACTGTTCTCTTTTGCATCAGTGGACTCATTGCTCTCCAGTCTTTTGTTTGGTTCTGTAAGAGAGCGCAGATACTCCTTAGCCAGAATCTCCACCTAAAACCAAAGGAGACAGAGAGAGAGTAAAGTAACATAAGACAACCCAAAAGAAAACATGTCCTATAAACTCTCTAACATCCTTTATATACCTTCCATTTGGTGAAGTCATTGACTGAACTGGGTCCAAACTTCACTTGTTGGCGGGCAGTGTTGACAAAGTTTGTCTCCAAGGTAGATATTTTCTGTGCCGTAATGGGATCCGGGAGACAAAAGCTCTTCTCCCAAAGGGCAATCATCTATAATAACCAAAGACAGTTTATACACCAACAGCAGCCTGTACAGTGAAATACTGCTGTACTGCCACATGTGCAGCAGATATACGTCACTTTGAAACACTACTGTGACATCATTCTTAGCCTATGACAGGACTTAGTATAGACTATATTGGTGGATTACTGACACAACAGAGCTAGTACCATATAAAAAGGCAAAATAAGAGATCAGTTTCATACCCTGGTCCTCAGATTTTCAGTGTAGACATAGCGCACGTGGTTGGCAGTAGTACTGATATCTTTACCGTTGTAAATCCTCAGATTGGGCAACAACACCATCAGTTTGTAATTATCACTCACCTGAAGAAGAAGAAGAGTAACATTAACTTCTCCATTTCTAGACACACTGCAGGGTTTCTATTAGCCAACAGAGCCATTCCACTCGGTCAAAGCTAAACAAATGATTTTAGGAATGAAGTATAATGTGACCATGTCTTTTGGCCCAATCACAGAACTGACAAATAAGCATTGCAAGATAAAAAAATAACAAAGAATTACGCCTGAATTTATCTGCTTTTATTCCTGCTATTTATTTTTCTATTACTGCCAGTGGATTTCCAAAGCAAAATAGCCAGTAATAGTAAAGTGAGGCAGACTTCAGACACCTAGAGATAATTTAATGTGTCATAATCTGCATGTCTTTCAACTGTGAACGACACAGACACAGTGAGAACATACAAGCTCCAAAGAAAACCCATTGCTAACTGTCAGGCAGCATTGCTAACCACTGACACACTATGTATAAATGATCTGTATTAAATGAGATTAATAGAGTTCATGTCTTCTACATTTCTGCTCCATAAAAAAAAAAACTCCCTAAAATTATAAACAGTGAACAAAGACACTAGCCATGTCCTCACAGTGATATAAAGGTTGTCCTCCATCTTCAGCTCTTCTAGTTTGCCTAGTGACTCCAGAGTGGTAACATCCTCCATCTGGTTGTCGCTGAGGTCCAGGTAGCGAAGTGCAGGCAGCTCCAAGTTCTTGGGTAATTTCTGCAGTTTATTCCCTGACAGATCCCATCGCTCCAAAGACTGAAGACGGGACAGCAGCCGGACTGGCAAATCCTGATGCTTCAACCCCATCCTAGACAGACTAAAGAGCAGAGAGCTTCACGTCAGTGTCTCCACATAGGATGGAAATATATCATACAAAAATACATATGCAAAAAAAAAAAAAAAATCCTGGACAGTACAATGGGATCATGAGCTAACACCTACAGAGCAAACACTATCATAAGGAGGAAAAAAAAGCATACTTACTTCAGTGTCTTGATTTGCTCCAGCTTCTTGGCTTTTGGAGAGCCTTTCTCCAGTAGAAGTTTCTCAGTTATTCTCTCCATTGCTTATCTGTAGAGATGACCAGGATTCGATAATGACAACATCAGAGAAACAACCATAGAACAACAATGTAGTAGGAATAGTAGTATTAGAGGGTTAATTGTTTCTGCTCCCTCTTCTGTAAGTTGCTCTTTAATCGTAGCACTATTTAAGATAATGGGTGGAGTTTTTGATGAGCAGGTCTGTATTTTATTTTAGCATCAAATGTTATACTGCTATGCACATGAGGACATGCAGTATCTCTATGCAATGCACATCCCATTTGATGGTTTTGCGGTGTTCCAGTGACTGACAGTAGGTGGCAGTAACACACCAAGAAATGGCAGTGAAGAAGCAGACTATTGATTGTAAAGTCAAAAACATACACAACATATTTTGGTGAGAAACACTGAATGGAAACATACAGAATAAAAAGTGTCACTAAATAATTGCAATAGCTCCCAGCCTTTTTGTAGCCTATACAGTCCTATAAATAATTTCAGGAAGGCCAGCTAAATGTGCGGGATGTTATTTATACAACTGTAAAAACTGTTCCAGTAATTTTTTCCTTGTAGGGTTGGGTCAGATTTGCAGTTGTACTACTAACCACATAGAGAAGCTATTGGTTTCTCAGATTATTTACTGCCTTGTTTTCACATATTCAATCACAGCATGTGGTATTAAGGCATTCCAGTCAGGCTAGTAGGAGGCATGTCCTGTGAAATCTGACTAATGTTAGCAGTAGCTTGTAAGTTACTGCGACAAAAAATATACTTTAGGTCAGCCTCACAGCAATTTGCATTCCTGTTTGTGTGGTGTTGATCCACCTAATCACAAATATGTGCATCAAATCATACCTTCCACTTTTTCAAATTAACTGAATTACTCTCCCACTTTTCTAAGAAGTCCGGGGAACTGCAAACTTACTTCCTGGGTTCCTCGGAAATAAAAAAAACCATATCGCAAAGAGTGAGAACAGGTCATTCTGGTGATAATGGCCAGAGACAATAACCAAACAACAACACTCAAGTTTCAAACATACTAGGTTTTGCAGCTCGAACATACATAATATACATACAGCATAACATACAGAAAGACATGCTGTATATCGTATATCTGTTTTTTTAGTGTATATTTGTTGTAAAATTTGATTACGTCAATAACAAACATTCTTAAAAGTAACAGATTAGCTAACCACGTTGCAAAGACCCACTGCCATTTCTAGGCTATTGTGTTGACACTGTAGAAAATAAATCCCTTAGTGTTGAGTTGAACGCACATTCTAATCATCTATCGCCATCTAAGCAAACATTAGATGTATTTACATTTATATATGAATACGTTAATGTTAGAGGATAAAGTTAGCGCTACGTACCTACACTTCAGCAACTTGGAGGAAAATGAGCTTTCCCGCAGAAATCTACGTACTTCCGGGAGGCGGGGTTTAAACAATGTTTTCTTTCTTTTTTTTTTAAAGCCCTGAGCTGAGCCTGCCAGGCAAAACTGCTCTGCCGTCCCAGGACTGCACAATACCCCAAAGGCTGAAGTTTACGTTTTGTTTTATATAATCTTATTACTTTTCAAAATACTCCACCAAGTACAGTATGAGCTATAACGGATCACACATCTTCCATTGGTCTGGAAGAGAGACTCGTTGGAAAAATAAGTGTCTGTACACTGGTGGAAGAAGAATTTCGATATTTAACTAAAGTAAACCAGAAAGAGCAATACTACAATGTAAAATAGACATATTAACTACAGACATACCATTAGTAAGATAGTATCAAAAGTAAACATATGTCCTGATTCTGATTAGTACTGATGCATTCACATGTAAACCTCATTTTAATGTAGTAAATAGTCAAGGTGAATGTGAATTCTAATAAATTTATGTACCAAAATTCTAAAAATACTAACTAAAAGATCACACCAAAGTTACAGTCACAACTGCAGGAAAATCCACATTCTAAACAAATAAGGTGATGATGTAAAGTGTGCATGGCTGAAAGTACTTTTTTATTAAAAGGCAAAAATAAAAACAAAAAACTGCAGTCTGCAGATTATACTACCTCTAAAAACATCTGGATTTTCACCTAATCTTGGACCAGAGTTCTCTTCAGTACTATTTCATGTTTAACAATTCAAAGTGCAGAACGTTCATCGAGTCTCTGGCGTGACATCTCTGAGAGTGACATCTTCACTCTGTTGAAGGAGGCATTCCCTGAAATGAGACACTTTACGAGAGTCAAATAGTCAAGATTTCCAACTCTGGTGGTCCAGTCTTCCTCTGTATCATCAAATTATTTTATACTGAAGTTCCTTGAAAGCTCAAAGCAATGTTCAACAGCAGAGCTCCCAGCTCGGTCTGCTGCCCTCCAGGTAGAAATTCTGCAGACAGCTCTCTGTAAGTGCTGCAAACTCTGCGCTCAAGAACATTATCCCTATGAATGGCATGTTTCCATCTATGCCGTGCTTCACCATATAACACAACTAAACATCTACGAGGAAGACACACAGCTACCTGGACTTCCTCTGTTAGTCCCAACTCTGGCAGACCCTGTTCAAGGGACATAGTGAGTGTTGTGTTTGATAACATGTTGATGGTGACCAGGCGCTCCCCCCACAGCCATAAGTCATCCAAGTGTGGATCAATGGCAGAACCTCGCTCAGGATGGTAATCCAGATTGCACTGCTCCACTGGTTTGAAGTCTGCTAGACTCGGCTCTTGCTGCATGCGGAGCACAAGTTTTTGGCTTAAAACAGGGAGTCCACTGAATCTGCCCACACGTACTTTCTTTTTCTTGAAGTTCACTTTTGGACCAAAGTCCTGCAACAATAGCAGAAGAGACTTCCTTACTTCATTAGTAGATAACAATATCAACAATAATAGTACTACTACTACTACAAAATAATAATAATAAAAAGAAGAATCATCATCATCATCATCATCATTCTAATAGTGTAATTTTTATGGAAAGTCACAAAGAATTGTGGATCATTATATTTCACCAACTGTTTATTTTGAAATTCACTCCTGTTTGACTGGAGTCTGAGGGTCTTGCAGAACATTCCTATGAGTGTTGCTGCATCTGCTAGGATATTTTTGGCTGTGCAGGGAGTGTCACTGACTGAATCAAACAACGCTAAATTATAAGGATAGAAATAGTGGCAGACAACCAATAAGTTTTAACAATAATAAAAATGTACATATTTTGATTATACATTGAGAGTTTGCTTGTTCTCCCTGTGCCCCCCGTTCAGGATAAGCAGTATAGATAATAGATGGATGGATTACATATTAAAATTTTTATTCATAACATGACATAGATGTTACACACTTAACAGCTATGCCCTAAAAATGTGGATTTATATATTATAATCTGCGGTTAGACAAGCATATGTTGGTTTGCTTCAGACCATGTGTTCCACATAACCTGTTTCCTTCGACCAGACTGGGACTGAATCCACACATCCTGGTCCATCGTGCTTATCAGCTCCTTCTCTTCATCTTCTGATATGAAATTCTCCCACAGGAAGACGCCAGGAAAGGGAAAGGATAAAGCCTTGGCATTTCTGCAAATGGCAAGCCTCGTCTCAGGATCGTAGCAGAAATGATGCACAACCTTCACACACACACGCACACACACACACACAAATAATAATAATAAATAAATAATCTACACATTAATAAAAAATATATAATCTACACATTAATAAGACAAAACATTCCCAATATTGTCATTTCTGATGACAAACCACCATTTTACAGCATGGAATTAACATCTTTCTAGGAAAACTGGCAGGTGTATAACTTTTTGGTCACATGCTATCTAATCCTAAAAGGTCAAACAGAGTACAGTAAAACTATAATAGGGGGACATACTGCACTGAGTACGTGTACTTTTTTTTATACTTTAAGTACATTTTCCTACAAGAACATTTAAATTTACTTACATAATATTACTTAATATTTCCAGAGCAGAACTGTACTTGTAATGGTGTATTTTTAAAGACTGGGTATGACTAAATCACTTCCCACACAACTATTTTCTAGTGGGCACATAAATGTGGAAATATAAAAGTGGATGACTTCAGCTGTGAACATCTGTGCCCCATGTGCGCAGTGGGCATGTTTTTTAAAACAAGAAAAGCTGGTAATCAATATGATAGGTTATGCAGTAATAATGACAAAATACACAAACAAAGTGTCTTAATTAGAAACTATGACCGTACACATTAGTTGATTCAATTATTCCTTTGTAGAGGGGAAGGAAAGTTCTGTGAGGGTACCCGTAGCTAGTAGTGATTGGCGTTAGCGATCTATGCTAGCAATAGATGGGCCCTTTCTCTGTTGATAAAACAATGTAAAATATAGTTTTCAATGCGTAATGTTTACCTTAGGTCTACTCGCCTCCAGCTCTCCTTTACTCTTAAATTTTTCACAAATGAGACATCGCCTAATTCCTTTACAACCACATGAAGTAACACCGTCATAGCTGTCAGGAGCCGTCATCCTGCATCTTCTTCTTGTGTTGATAGTGAGTAAACCTGTAAACCCGATAAATATCGCCACCTAACGGAACCTGTGGGCTTATTCACTATCATCTGTATGAGCCATGGATCTTGTGGATAGATCCGCGGTATGAATAGTCTATTAAAACAACAATTTAGTAATGTTCGTATGGTGAACGGAGTAAATGTCAAGGTCCACCGCTGTTCGCTGATTATACCTATATTTTGGAAGGCTGCTGGCGGACATCCTTGTTTATGCCGGCTGACGTTTAAAAACCACAGAAGAAGAAGTAGAAGAAGAAGGAGATGGAGAAAAAGAAGAAGACGACATCGACATCCTTGTTTACTCTGCTTCTAGGTTGTTGGCTGGGGTTGCAACACTGCTTGTTTGTTGGTCGCTCTATGTGGCTTATTAACACCTCGAGTTTATGATAAACCGGCTTGATATCTCAAGAGGCTCTGACTAGCCGTGGTCAGGAAGCGATCGATATCTGTCTGACAGTAGACATAACTACATAACGAATATGTCCTAAGCTTGTATTTGGCGACGGAATTAAAGTGAGAGTGGCTTTTCAGATGTAGCTTGTTAGTTAGCTGCGCCGCGTAGAGTGTCCACACAGCTTTTTTTGTTCTGCTCGTGGACAGCATCTGAATGACAGATTATTTCCAGTGATAAGTAGACACGGGGCACAAAACAGCAATTGTCTTGTTGAAAAGACGCGTCAAGGATAATTCCTGGTTTTCGGTCTCAGCCCCGGGGCTAACCCCCGGTCGCAAAACCGATTTAATGGCCGGAAATCCGAGGAGGGCCGCCGGTCTCTTCGGCTTGATGAAGGACGCCTTTCAACCCCACCAGCAGCCTCTCCAGCCTCACCAGCCTGCAGTGGTTGATAAGAAAATGGTGGAGAAATGCTGGAAACTCATGGATAAGGTACTGACCATTGTTTTTTTAGAGTAACCGATTGTTAGAAACACAAAAAACATGCGAGTTATCAATAGTTCTATCTTCTGGACATGACCATATTACATTAGCTATGCACACATTTTGTCATAAATAGTTAATATCCTAAAATTTGATGTATTATCAGACAACCATCAAGAAAGGTATTTTGAAATTTTTATTTCAGCATTTACTTGTGGAACTTTGTTTATATGAGAACAACGAACCCCCCAAACTGGAGTACAGTGGTGTCCTTGATGAATAATCTAATTGTGATTATTTATAGTGAATTAGGTCACAGTTACCACAATCTGACCATTTTGCCCAGGACTTTGTGGAAACACCATAGATGTCTCTGCGAGGTTTCCCTTTTTTTTTGGTATTAGATCAAAAAAGAGGTGCTTGTTTGTTATGTGGGGAGAAGTATTGGTTTTATACAGTATAGTCATTGTGGTCTGTCACTCTGGTATATCTTTTACTCAGTCCTAACTGTACTAGACCAAAGAGAAGAAAGAAGAGAGGAATGAGGAGATAAGAGCTTGCTGGAAATAAAATCGGGGGGACAGAGTAAGGACAGGGACAGCATCTGATAAGACAGAGGACAATGCATCATTGCATGCCGGTGTAGTGTGCTGTGCAGAGACGTGGCTGTGCTGCCTTATTCTGTCCAACAGTATGATGTCGGTATGAGTAGATGTGGCGTGGCAGAGTTTAATACCTGGCTCATATTCTTCCACTCAGACCTGGGTGATAATACAGTATTAGGGTGTTTTGCCTTGCAGTTGACTCATACCTCATAATATAATGTGATCAGAAAATATCAAAAGGAGTTACTGAAGGATTTTACCCATATCTCCAAACTCAGGTTGAGGTAAATTTAAGAGTAGGAATTGGTTTTGTGGATATAGCATCTGAGTGGAAATAGTTCAGCAGAGGTGTGATGATGTTTTCTTTGACCTTGTGACCTTTGCTCTAGTGTCATCATTGTGGCAAAAGCTCATCTTTGTTAACAAAATATCTCATAATCTAGTTGGTAAATTGGCGTGAAGGTTTCTGAGCACATTTAAAACCCACGTGGGATAAGTCCTTTTTATTTTAATGATCTTGTAGCCATTCATCTAACATCACCTCTGGGCGTTTATGCCAGGGCTGAGGGTTTTAGTCTTATTTTTTTCCATGTCATGTTTTCATTTTGTTTGCGAGTTATAAGAAGGTACGTTGTTTTTCCTATCCAGGTGGTGCGCTTGTGCCAGAACCCCAAGGTGGCATTGAAGAACAGCCCGCCCTATATCCTGGATTTGTTGCCAGACACCTACCAGCACCTACGCACCATTCTGTCCCGATACGAGGGCAAAATGGAGATCCTTGGGGAGAACGAGTATTTTCGCGTGGTGATGGACAACCTGACCAACAAGACTAAACAGACAATGAGCCTTTTTAAAGAGGCCAAGGAGAGGATGTATGAGGAAAATTCCCAGCCCAGGTGGGTTTATGTCCTTGTGAAATGTCATTCGTCCTTGTGGGTGCAGAAATAGGCTATTAAATCCAAATATAGCAAGGAAAAGACTTATGAAACAAGGAAAGTGTGTGGATAACTGACAGATGTTACCAAGATTGAGCTAATCACTCAGTTGGCACCATATCCATAAAATACACCCTGAAGATGATGATTCTATGATGCTGCCTAAAGTAGCAGTGCTGCTGCTGACCAAAGCTGCCTCTGTGTTGTCTGATGTATGGTCTGGACATGGATTACTGGGCTCTACAGTGTAGAACTGTACCTAATCAAAGTGAGCCTCATTTCCATGAGACTACAAAAAAAAAACACAATTCAAACTCCTTTACATTGTAGTGGCCTAGTTTTTGAACAGCAACTTCTTTATTAGGTCAACTTGAAATTGGCCTATTAAAGTACAATACATTATGGTGTGTGTGTTAGGCACATGATTTAAAGAGGTCAGTTAACTTTATTTAAAGAAAAGAACTGAATGACACTGCTCTATATCTGCTCTGGCTGCTAAAAAGTTTTTCCACAGATTTAACACTTTCCATCACGATGATAAAATGCAACTTGTGACTTTTGGCAAAAGTAGACCAGCCCTGTGAACTGAAGGAAAGTGACTCAAATGTACGATAAAGATGTGATTAAACTGTTGCAATCACATCCTCTTCCTGTTCCTCAGAAAGACATTACTAAGTGAAAGTTCACCCTCCTCTGATGCACTCTGATTTTTGTCAGGCGTTTCCACATAGATACTGCTCATCAACAACTGCTGTGAGAATTAAGAGATTTCAGACTTTTTTTTTTATTCTTAGATTTAGATCTTTTGATTTTGTGTTTGTTTGACTGTTTGCTTGAAAGGTAACTAAAATGTGCATCAGTATAACTGTGATCTGTTGATTGACTAATCCTATCGGCTGTAAAAAGATATATAGTCATGAATCATAAAAAACATACAGGAAAGTTTAAAAAATTGAAAGAAATCTGAAATTTGTTTTAGAATTTAATCTGTTCATGTCCTGTACTAACTTGCGCTTGTTTCTCTGGTTCTCTCTCTTGCTCTCCTCTTACTCAGGCGAAACCTCACCAAGCTGTCCCTGATCTTTAGTCACATGCTAGCAGAGCTAAAAGCCATCTTCCCCAATGGCCTGTTTCAGGGCGACAACTTCAGGATCACCAAAGCTGATGCAGCCGAATTTTGGAGAAGGTCATTTGGGGACAAGTGAGTTTGTACGTTAATAAACATTAGACATCTCCAGAGATCAACTTGGCGAACAGAATTTTGGTTGGTTTGTTAAAATTCTGTTTATCTGTGCTTGTTTAATAGTTGCTGTCTGAGCTTTGGGTTTTGAGCACTTACATTCTGGCTCTCTCCCTCTGATGCAGGACCATTGTACCATGGAGGACATTTCGCCAGGCTCTTCATGAGTTTCACCCCATCAGCTCAGGCCTGGAGGCCATGGCCCTAAAGTCCACCATCGACCTCACCTGCAACGACTACATCTCTGTCTTTGAGTTTGACATCTTCACCAGGCTCTTCCAGGTAATAACAGTAGAGGGTTACACGCCGATGTAGAATTAACAGGTCTAAACTCTACTTTTATGAATTATTTCTAAAACCTCAATGTGAATTAAGAGTTACTTAGAACATCCGACACCTTAAAAGAAAATCACATGTAATAATAATTTCAGTCATTAACAAGTTTAACAAATCCAAAATAATGCAGGTTGGAGTGGAAAAATGTGAAACTTTAGCTGGGGTCTGACATCTAGGAGATGACGTTGATTGCTTTGACCCAAGAGTTTCAGTTTGGGCTGTCATCAGTCCAGCGGAAATTTCTGCAGAAGGAGACAAGAAAGACAATGCAACTGAAAGTAGGACATCATCAAGTTTGAAAGCTCTCAATCTGCAGAAGCTGCAGAATGAGTTACTTGTTGATTATCTGACACTGTGCAGTGGTGCTTTGTACCCCCATACGTATGTGCTGTGTGCCTGTTATTAAGTCATGTGAGCTTGGAGTTCAGCCAAACCGAAGGCCACCCTTGGTGTCCCCTCTTGACTTAATAGTGTCATTAGTGTCTTTTGTTGATTAATTGATTATTGGTCAGGGAAACTGCCTTGGTGATTTCTTATGAGTTGCTGATTAACCCTGTGGAACTCCCCTGTAAACAAACATTAGTTATGTTTATATTCAGTGTTGCTGACCAAAACTACATTGTGTACACTGCACTCTAACATACAAAGCTGTCTGTATCAGGAACACTTTTTTTTGTCTGTCTGTGTGTTTTGTAGCCATGGTCATCTCTTTTAAGGAACTGGAACAGTCTGGCAGTCACACACCCTGGTTACATGGCCTTCCTAACCTATGATGAGGTCAAAGCCCGACTGCACAGATTCATCCACAAACCTGGCAGGTGAGATACAGATGAGCCCTTAAAACCACAGATACGCATCAGCAGAAATACTACAGAAACAAGACTTGTTGAGATGTTGCTTCCTCATAATCTAAAAGTTCTGGACGCATCTATCGAGGCTACTTTAGGTCACGAGTCGGATTCCAAACTGTATTCAACATATTGTTGCGACTGAACACGGCCAGTGTGAACTTATTGGTTGAGCTTGTCTTCTTGTTTTCAGTTACATATTTCGGTTGAGCTGCACTCGGCTGGGCCAGTGGGCGATCGGCTACGTCACAGCTGACGGGAACATCCTGCAGACCATCCCCCATAACAAACCACTCTTCCAAGCCCTCATTGATGGGTACAGAGAGGGATTGTAAGTCCCATTACAACACCAAGTACCAGTACATTACAGGGCATATTATACTATAGTTTATACATGTCTGCTGTGTTTCCCACTACACCAAAGGTCAAATCAGGAGATTCTGAAGGTTCTTAAGCTAAAGGCTTTGGTGCATCCACCACAGTCACACACATCAGTGGTAACATTTTTAGTAAAAAAGTTATAATCAAGCTTTAATAAAACATCACTTTTGTAGCACAGTATCAGAGCATACATCTTGTTGCTGTATAAAAGGAACTGTTCACTGAAAATCTATTTTTAAACCTGAAAGTTGTCTGTAAAAGGGGTGGAGCTTGCTGCTCAGTGTGGAAGACAAGCATGGAACATTTCAGTGTTTCTCAACTGACTATTTTGGTTTTGCAGCTAAGTTGAGACCTATTTTACAGTACTGACCTTTTTGTGGTGTCTCTTACGTATGTGGTTTTTCTCTAGCTATCTGTTCCCAGATGGCCGTGCACAGAACCCAGACCTCACCGGGCTGTGTGAACCTTCTCCACAGGACCACATCAAAGTTACTCAGGTTTGGCCTTGTTTGATTCTCATTTGCAAACCAGCAAAACCTGTTCTTATGCCTCAGCTGTTTTTAGTGCTAAGTACATACACAATAGGCACACCGAACAGGACGTATCAGTCAAATTAGTGCTACGATATATAGACCACTGGTACTCTTTGATAGAAGTAGACTAAAACATTAACTTAGTAGACTTTAAAGACTTTAAATGTAGAGTTATGAATAAGAAAAATCTTTCTGGTGATAATGATGAATGAATAAAACCCTTTAGATTAAGAATGACATGACCAGTGGTCACTATAACAGCCTGTCTCCTCCACCTTCATGTCTGCAGGAGCAGTATGAGCTGTACTGTGAGATGGGCTCCACTTTCCAGCTTTGTAAGATCTGTGCAGAGAACGACAAGGATGTCAAGATCGAGCCCTGCAGACACTTGATGTGCACCTCCTGTCTGACTGCGTGGCAGGTTTGTCAGCATGATATACATTTCCAAAGCCTTATTTCTATAAGTGCATCCTAGTAATTGTACTCACCACTCTGCTGCTCCAAGTTTCAGAACAGATATGCCATTCTCACTTACTAATTTTAGTTCAGAGATTTTACTGCATCATAACATGACCGCTCTTATATGTTAAGATGCTGAAGGTTGTTCATGTTCTATGGTTGTAATTGCATCTTTACAAATGTTTATACTTTTGGATCAAGGCTTTTGTCTTTAAACAATGTGAATTACTTGAAATTATATAACTTATTTAAATTATTATTTAAATACTTTACACTGTTTTTATCTTTACTTTTATTGCTTCAGCATATCTTCCTGATGCTCATTGGTTTTTTTTTGGAAGTTCCCTGCACTGTGTTAGAGAGACATATTAGCAATTTGTGTGTGAGCTAAAGTAATGAGTCTCCACTATGACAAAGTCCTCACTCTGCTCTCTCGGTGCCTTCTCTGTGTATTTATCAGGAGTCAGAGGGTCAAGGATGCCCGTTTTGCCGCTGTGAGATTAAAGGCACAGAGCCCATCGTAGTGGACCCCTTCCACCCAAAGGCCAGCGGGGCTTCCTTTGCTGGTTTCCAGGGGTCCAGCAGAGCAGACGCTGCTGGGAACGATGAGGAAGAAGATGACCGCCTGGAGGACCAGAACCTGGTTATGAGCAGGCTGGCCTGCACCAAGGTAAGAGGCCCACATACAAAAGCTTTATATGTCGATAAGCCTCAACTACACAAACCTCAGGCCAACGCACACTCACCTGATTCTGTTAGTTTAGATTATAGTAGTGAAATCTCATCGCTGGTTCAGTGGAACATTTCCAAGAGCATGTGTGTGTTTGTGTGCGGCTGCGCAGGTAGATCGCCCATCGTCTCCAGTGTCTCAGCTGCCTCCGGTGCCACCCCGGCTGGACCTCCTGCAGCAAAGACCCTCCAGTTCCCACAGTGCACTGGGCCAGGGGGCCACACCCAAGGTCTGTGTAAAAGAGTGTGCACTAAAGACGAACAGTGTTTTAGACCCCCTGGTTGTGGATGCACCTAAGGTTAGACCTAAAAGACATGTCTACATTCTTTCAAGTCTGTCCTAAAACAACACTTGTGCCCGTAGTTAAAGAGTAAATGGTCATTGTAGTTGCTCCCCCCTTCCAAAATGGCTGTCAAATGGTCCTTTCCTAACATGATTCCAATAGAAGAGATGAATGTCATAATATTTTTTCTAGTTTCTAACACCAGCTTTCACTCCTACCTCCACTCCAGATGGCAGCCACTCACAGAGACAAGCCTCTGCCTTTGCCTCCAGCCCTGAGAGAGCTGCCCCCTCCTCCCCCTCCGGAGCGCCCCTCCCTGGTCAGTCAGGACTCCAGACTCCAGAGGAGACCCCTGCCCTCCACCCCCGACCAGCCCGCCTGGGCTGCCAACTACATGGTCCCACGTCCTACAGCCAAGGCCCTGTCAGCCCTGTCCACCACCCCTCAGAGCAACGGAGCCAGTGGCGAGGGAAGCAAACCCCCGTCAGCTACCAATGCTGTCTACTGTCTGGCTGGGAGGTATGGAGCCGTGCAGTGGACACGATGAGACCACCTGTAAAAGGAGTGATTAAAATGATGCAGTCATGACAACAGTTTTTAGAGTTTGACATTATTACTACACAAAGAGGCAATACATAAACTAGCTTTTAAAGAGAAGCCCTTAACCAACTTCATTCTCACATGGCTGTGAGTGAATCTAACTATAATTTTGTAGGACAAATATTTTCCTACTTTTTATTCTGGCTTCTGTTTTCTGTCAGACCTTCATTTAGATCATATGGCTTAACTGCCACTTCTGTTTCATATCGCAATTTAGTGAACAAACAAAACGCATATCACTTGTAAATTGATCTGATTTATAAACTGCGAGATTAAAGTCCCCCCTGTGTACGGTCAGGTCTCTGCCGGGAGCAGTGGTGCTGAGTGGGGAGAAGTCGTTGTCGGACTGTGAGGAGAACGAGTACATGAGTCCTACGTCTCTTCCAGCCTCTGGTACTCCCTGGGTCATAACAGGCTCCTTGGTACCCCTACCACCGGTCCAGGCAAACCACCACAGTGAGATCAGGTAAACAAGAAAATACAGTAAGTGGTAATGCAAGGGCTTCCCGGGGCCATTCATTGTCCTGGAATTATTGTAAAGTATTTCTAAAACATTCTAGAGTAGAAGTCGGTGCTTGGACCAAGATTTTCGGAATGGACACGGGACCTAAAGTGTTTTTTTTCCCCACGTTTAGGCCTCCAATGCAGAAACCTCACAGGCATTTTGTTTCCTTGTCTCTGCATTGGAGACGAAGCCTTGGAGCAAAATTTTTCATGAAGTGATAACAAATGAAATTTCACTGGTGTTGATAGTAATTGGTCATGTATTGGGTTACATTATACTGACAGGTGTCTCTATTATTTTGTCCAGCTCTAGGACAAACTAACAGCCAATGTGATCACACAGCTGAATCAACACCTCACTCAAGACCTCAACCGTGTGTCTCACACACAAAGCAATACTGGACAAATGTATCTAGGGTCAGTCATTCTTTGTCCACCAGGGGGCTCTGCAGCCTCAGTTTTGTTGGACCATGGGCTCTGCAGTATTACCCCTCATTTTCATGTCCTTGAGATGGGGAAGAAGAATTAAGTCTGAAATACAGGACCAGAAAGCACCCAGCAAAGCAATACTTAATACAGATACTTGCCAAATGATGACGAATGGTTTCATTCACTATATCAGATCTTTACTGTTTTGCTACCGCTGAACTTTTTATGTTCTCATATATCAGTATTATCGGTTTGTGATTTTAAATTAAAACATGGCCTGTTTTATACAGTTTCCTCTTTATTTCAGTTAAGTCTCTTTTAAATATTATTTTCAGGTAACTACAACTAAAGGTCTGCAGAGTCTTTTAAAAACAGAAAAGACAATTTACAGAAATCTTAGACAGGATTTTATGAGACAACAAAAAAATGGCGCCCCTAAATGATTTTTCTCTCTCTTTCTGTGCTTTGTCTGATTAGTGAGGCGGGGGACAGTGATTCTGAGGACCCCCAAGTCTACGAGTCCATGTGTAATATCCAGGCCCAGGCTAGTTCATCTGAGACGTCTGAGCTTTCAGACCCCGCACAACATTCAGATGTGGTTTCCCAGGACAAGAAGGAGGAGAGCAGTGTGGAGGATGTTTACATGTATAACTGTCCCAGACCGGTGGTCCCCCCAGCCCCCACCAGGAGAACCCTGTCGGATATGAGCGGTCCCTCAGCCGCCTTCTGCACCCTCAGCATGGACAGTGCAGTAGAAGCTAGTATGGAATTTATTTTTTACTCTTCTATGTTGGAGTAAAATGCAGCTGGTTAGAGATTTAAAGTTGACCTTGCAGTGATAAGGAAACAGGCTAAATTGGGTTATTTCCTGGAGTCATAGTAAACGTAAACATAAAACCTGTCTGGGTTTTTAAGTGTTACATCCAGTCTTATGTGCACTCTGTGTTAACTTAAATTGACCAACAAAAATCAGGTGCTTAAATTAACACGTTAACTAATAACTGCTTATCTGTGTGTTTCCAGGTATGTTTGCAGCAGGAGTGGACCCTGAACGACCCCCCAAACCTCTCCCACGACGAGCCAACTCTGACCGACGGCCTCGCCCTTTAAACCGTGAATTTCCTGCTCCATTGCTAGACCTCCCGGGCCCCTCCCCTCCTCCTCCTGCGGGCCCTGGAAGCCTGGCGCTAAACGGGGAGATCGAGTGCCTGATGTCCCAAGGTTACTCCATTCAGGACATCCAGAAAGCCCTGATGATCGCCCAGAACAACCTGGAGACAGCCAAGAACATCCTGCGCGAGTTCGTCTCCATCCCGTCCACGGCACACATCGCCACATAGTCGCTCCAGCCTCACTCATCCCATCTGTGTTGTCTGTCTCCGCTCCGTGCCATTATCATGGATAGCCTTTACCAAGCATGGCCAAAAGGCTTGGCTCTGTGTAGCGTTGCTGTGTTTGCATCATATCAGAAGGAGACGGAGATTACAGCTACATCACAGTGAGTCATTTGTACTTTGAACAAACCGCAGCAGTTATTGCTCTTCTAAGAGGAATTTTGGTGTGGAAAATAGATTATTTTGATTCTCTTGGACTACTGTTATGCCAGTGCCAAGTAGCTGACACCGAAGCCTCAAACTCTCCTGTTTACTCATAATTACCACTTGGATATTGAGGTTTTTGGGCCAGTTAGAAGGAGCACAAGGATGGCAGTGTCAAACCATTAGTCCAGTTTAGTTTAGGGAGCAGCTCAGTCTTGGAGGCAGACCTGAGATCTGATATGATCTGAACGCAGCATACACAGAGAATCAAAGCCAAGCTTTGGCCCTGCTGTACTTTGCTGAGGTCGACTCATGGCGTGGTAGTTTCTCCCCCTCAGTAAGAGTACGTTCTCTCATTAAGCTAAGTGTTGAAGCTACACTGACTTTAATCAGACGAGGGACCCTGCAGGTCCTCGTTCTCGACTCGGTGTCCCACTGCTGGCAGCCATTCACTTTGGTGCTTTACGGGCTTTTTGGCAAATTGTGGCGTACGAATATGTAGCGACACAAAGTTTGGTCAGAAATTAGTGATTAACACAGTGAAGTGTGTATGTGTGTGCTCATGCTGATGAATGTGAATGTCCAGTTGCAGTGCAGTATTGCGGGGCGGGGCTTCATGCCCTATGCGTCACTGTGGCTCACTCCGTTTCGGTGGCTATTTGACTCCATATCTCCTTTCAGCTCCTGGTATAATGATGGTTCTCTAATGAAATAACAAGTTTAGTGTTAAAGTTCTATCATAACGTGTTGTGCTGTGCAAGGTACTAACAATGACTGAAAACCCAGATGTTCATTTTGTCATTAAATTCCATGATTTCCTGCCACCATTTGAGGTGGTCAGACACTGAAGGCTGGTTTAGTCAAAAGCTTCTGTATACGCTTTGTTTGTTTCTAAAAAGTGAAAAGACTTGACCTGTTAGATTTCCTCTCATGTATTTTTTTTTTTCAGCGTCACATTTGTACCCAGAACAGCTTCACTGGGTTCATTAAGAAATCAGAATGAAGGGATTTACATCGAGCTCTAAAGCAAAAAAAACTGTGGGTGGTGTGTTGTTGTGGACTCAGGTACTAGTAATAAGCCAGGGTTATATGCAATGAAAATGCTAAATGACACATAGCGACAATGATATAATGTTGGCAGTGTTGTGGACGAGCACTTAACTCTTGAGTCACAGCACATCGTTACTGAGACATTCCAATATTTGGATCATCTTGCTAATTGCTACCTTTTTTTGCATTACAGTAACCTATCATAGTTAATATTTTTTTAAACTGGTTTGCAGTGCTTCCCCAAAGTCATTGACTTCCTCCAATTTCTAACTGGATTATTATACATCCTACAGTCCTGGGTGGCAGGTTTATGAAGCTCAGACATTTCAGTCACTCAGCAACTCAAATGCAACCTATAGGACATAAGTGCTGAGACAACTAGTTGGTTAATTGATTAGCGGGTGGACAAAAAAAAATCTGCAGCTACATTGATAGATTGTTAAAGTAAACATTTAACACTCCACATCTGTGTGGATTCATTGTTGCATTTGTCCTATGTGATAGTGAATCAGTCAGCTGGGGCTTATGGAGTGTTGGTCAGCTATTTGAAGATGTGTTTGAGCTTTGATTGCACATGGTTTGCACTGAATTAAAAAAAGAAGACTATCTCTGTGTGTAGGAACATCTTATTTTTGTCTTCACGTCCACCCTGGCAGCATTTTTTTTTTTAAAGCCATTCTGGCGGCAGGTACCAAGAGGGGTACCCAAGTACAGCGTCACAGAGCTGCTAGCACGGCTGCAGACTCCCTCTGTATTAAAAGTTCCTAAGGAGATTGGTTCCATCTGGTGAGCTCTTGTAATCAACAGTCTTTCTGTAAATAATTTAATGCTTTGCGGAGTGACTGAAATATCAGTTTGAGTCAGATCAGGGCTAGTCTGAATCTCAAATCATTTACATCTGCTCTCCATGTAAAAAGTTGAACTGAGTAAACTGAAGAGTCCTGTGGATTTTACTCAGGTGTTTAGATGTCTTTCCAGTGGACCAGTAATAAGCAGCTGTCACTCCCAGGCACCACACCTTTGCCTTTTATAATGCATCATCCTATCAGGGGAATTAGATGTCATATGGGCTGATGTGATAAGACAACCAGAGGATCACAGGTGCATTTAGAGCAAAGATGAAAAGATGCCTGTCATCAAAGCAGGGAGTCCAGACAACATCAGTGCAGAATACACACACACACACACACACACACAGTGGCAAGAAAAAGTGAGTGAACTGTGTGGAATTAACCTGCATTTATGCAGCCATTTGTCTTAGATCTTAGACAAACAGTCACAGGTTGGAGAGAGCATGTGAATCCAGGAGTTAGCAAACCTGGATCCAAAGGAACGAGCCCGTGGGTCAGAACTACTTTGACTTGCCTTTTACTGCCACTACATTTAAGAACACTGAAAGAAACGAGGGCTGAGCATCTCATTTCCCCTGTCCCATTTAGCTGAGTGCACTTTCTTCTTTTTGTTTTCTAAAATAGGTTTTCACTGATCTCTTATTTCTACAGTAATATATACAGACAACGTGCCTTTTGTCAAACACAAGCTACACATCAGCAGAGAAACCAAAACATCTCCACATTCACAGTTTAATGAAACAGAAATCCACACAGCTCCAGGTTTTAATTGGAAAATAGTTTCAGTTTTAGTATGTACTAAACACACTGACACTGAAAGACACTGAAAATAAAATGAAAATGCAGTTAAATGAGCATAAAGTCAGACCACGTTGGAACTGTAAGGCGTGGATTGATCCCGTCTTAGAGGACGAGACTGGTTGGTCTATCTGGCGTCTCGCTGCAATTCCACAGAAATCTTACAGCTTTAATTGCCCCCTAACCAAAAGCATTTCAAAGCAGCAAGCTGCCCTTTATAGTCCCCCTCAGCTTGTGTGGACGTACAAAAAAAAAAGCATCATCGGTCCCTAGGCTGTGTGTTTGGGTCATCTCACTGTTTGAACACTAACGGGGACTAACTCCTTGACCATGAAAGTGCTGCTGTGCAACGACACGCTAGAGGCCGACATCATCTCACGCAGACTTCCCCTCAGAGTTACTGTTCAATTCACTTGGTGTGTTGCTTCAGATCCACTGGTTAATGATTGTGGTATATAAAGATTAGCTCGCCTCCCTTTCAACAAGAACTTGCCTACTAAAAACATTGTCTTCATTGCTTTGTTATTGCCTGTGTACATATTTTATTTATTTTCTTTTTAATATCCTCAGCATTCATTGTTGCCACGTTTTCATGCCTAAGCCATTAAGATTTTTAATTAAACTGTATTTTCTTTAACATTTGGTCTGCGTGGTTTGTCCATAATGACTAAATGCAATATACAATTCACTCTATCTATATATTTAAAGAAATTTAGTATGTGGCCATGGTCCTGTCCCCAATAAAAAGTATATTTAAGGTTCGTTAAAGACACTGAATAAAAATTTAAATGTTTTTGATTCGCATGCTCTTTAGTGTGTCTGTGTCAGAAAGATACTGACTGGCCTGCAACGCATTTGAGCAGAGCAAGAAAATCAAAGCTGCGAGAAGCATGCTCTTATCACTTCAAATTAATTCTAATTCATTTGGATCTGAGCACAGCCTTCAGCTGGGGTTGTATATTTATGCTTAATGAGTAGAGGCTGGTTCATTTGTTTTGCTGTGAGTAGGGCAGCTCAGCACTAATGATGCCTGAATTTATTGCAGATGTGAGCTGCGTTTTCTGTCCTTCCTCCTCCAGACTCCAGCTGGAAATCTGAGCTACTGTTGGAATCATTTCCAGCTTGTGCTGACAGCGGTTTGGAGGCAGCGCCACTTCCCGTCTCCTCACTGTGGGACTATGCAGCGTTTAGACAGAGCACATTGAACTCTGTTGTTCTGGTACATATTGAATCCTCAGGCAAAGAAAAAGTCCAACAGTGATTATATTTCAAATACTTGTTCATACCTCTGCAAAACATGGTAGAATGAAACATTTTATTTATCATTTTCCTGCAAAAAAATATATATAAAAAAAAAAAGACGCAAGCATCAAAGAGTCACGTGTACAGTACTTAATTTACACACATTTAGAAAAATGTCTTTTGCAATGTTCAGTTTTAGACTCATTTTACCACTGTGGGAAAAATCCAGAATCAACAAGGAATGTCATATTTAAACTGAAAAGAGGCGGTGCGTATTTACTGTATAGCTCAAATCTAAAGAATCTGACTGCACACAGGAGATGCTTTAATGGCTTTGTACACCCTTCCTAAACATCGCACTTAATGTGAGAACGTTTGGTGCCTGAAGACATCCTACATCTGGATATTTCTATAACGTTAACACCAAAACTCAGTGGAAGAAAAATAAAGAAAACATCACTACTTTGTTAATGTTGCAAGTCACTGGGGCAATGTAGCGCTCTCTCCAACAGAATGTCTTTTCATAATAACCTACATGGTCAGCAATCAGAACGTCATAATACAACACAGGTCCTTAAGTAGAAATCCACTGTTGATGCATGTTTCAGCCAATTTTTTCCACGAATGCTTTGTAACCCCAGTTTTTGCTCTCATCTATTATCACATTTGAGTCAAAGCTAAACCAATTTCCTGAAATCTGAATCTCTATCTGAAAAGCCCAGAAGGTCTTTTAATAGCATTTACTTTTTCTCAGCCTCTTTTAAACAGTATAGAAATAACTATTCCACCTGTTGCACAATGTTTAAGATTGTTACCCATTTATTCCCACTATTTATCTGAAAACATAGCTGGAAATTAGATGCATTTAAAAAAAAAATTTACATTAGCAGTACAAACATTAACAATAATATAACTTGGTTCACAACAGTGAAGGTGATATATGTCACTTCCTGCTATCATCTCTTTTTGGATTTAGGAAATTGGGATGAATTTTGGGGAAAATTCTTCTCTCATATTATGATCCTATTTTTTTTTTATACAGATTGTTAGAGGAGTCTGAGGACCGGGGCTTGTCAGTGATAGTCAGTGACGTCTTTTTTCAATCAACCAAGTGTCTGTCTCTGGCTCTGAAAAACAAAACCTAATGCTCGAAAAGATCCATTTCAAAACTTGCAACATGTAACATTGGCAGTTCTGTACTCACGGTATAGGGCTTAAACACACCCAGCTAACAAAGAAAACACTCAGAACAAAAAAGGAAAAAAAATTCAGTGTATGATGCATTCTCAAAACAGGCACAGCAGATCACCAACGTCCACCTTCAGTAACAGTCCAAGATCACCTCTAGCAGGTTTGTACACTACTTGTATTTACAGACAGTACAAAGGCTTGACAGCAGATTGCAAAAGAAGGTCACCAGTGTCTGACTGACAGGTTTTTTTATTTAGACATTGTTACGATTAAGATGATCCTGCATTTCAAGCTTTAGTGTCTCCTGGTGCTGATCCCACCTCAACAAAACACTGATCCTGGAGGAAACGCCTACTGTCGTTACTGTTGGGCAAAATCTACAAATATTGGTGTCAAAATCAAACTGAAGCAAACAACACTAACACGCCTTCTCTCAGTGTGACTTAATCAACAGTAAGCTGCTGCACCTGGACCCATGAACCAGGACCAAAGTGCGCATGACCCAGATGCTACCGTGAAATGAAAATCTGAGTGCCGCAATATCTTAAATAACAAAATATTTTTAATACATACACTTTTAGGAAAAACAAAAGTCGCCGATGCATAAAAGACATCGTCAAACACACACACTGAACAACAGCCAAAAACTGAACACCATTTGAGGAAACAAATGGAGAAACTGAATGTCGAGGAAGCAAACGTTCATTTAAAATAAAATACACATCTGTACATAGATAGCTGCATGTGCCTGTGTGTGGTCCTGTGTAAATCAACTGAATACTGCTCAGAACAAAGCATGAATGGGGATGTCCAGAGTATGAGGTGGTGTTACCCTGCAGATCTCAAATCAGTGGGAGCGTCAACTGCCTCCTCTGCTTCAACGCACACTGACTGCTGGCTTCAGTTGTCCTGTATCCTGCAGCACAACATTGCTGCTTTACAATCAGGGACTTTACTGAAGGGGACAGAGGAGGACGTCAGTGTAACACCAGCTCCACACAAATACACAGAGACAAAGGATAAACTGTCATTCTGCCAACTACTACTACATATGCTTGTAGTAGTAGTAGTTTTGGCCAATACCTTCTATCAGCTGACATTGTAATTACCAATTTAACTACTGAGATCTGCAAAAGAAGCATGCTTGGCTAAAAGCAGTCTACTCAAACCAAGCCAGGTTAGCCAAACTTATGTGACAGAGAAAACAGGGTAGGTGAAATTATTATCCATCCTTGATTTGCTGCTTAACATTTAACCTACTGTACTTAATCATAGTTACGCACAGTTTTCTTGTGCAATAAAGGGTTAATTATGACCACATTTCAGCACTGAAACCAGTCCATTAACAATACAGTGAATGCAAAAGAAACAACTGTTAGAGGTGCACACACAGAGCTTTCCAAATTCTGCATGCTAGCAGCTGGTACGGGGTTTATCTGTAACTGTTAAATAATTAATTCAAAAGACAGCTATTAGCCCTAAAACTGACATGCATTATTTTTTTCACTCTCTATGGGTTTTAGCACCTCCCTCAGGACAACCTTTACATCGTAGCCCCACAACTGGTAAAGCATAAGAAAAGCCACCTACGCTGACTGCTGTGGGAAGCAATGAAAACTGAGCCAGCAGATCTTTGGCTTTTGGGTCTTTTTTTTTAACATTGTGAAATTATGACCACAATAATTACCTGGTCATTAGGGCCCTTTTTGTCTCCATTGACAGCCTTTAGGAGGATAGCTTCCTCATTCTTTGTGTTGGTCTTCATCTCCACAACAATGTCATCTTTGGTGGTCTTCTCTTTGGTGCTGCTGACAGAAAGAAGGGTTGGCACTAGAGGTCGTCACAGGTCCACTCAGCTCTGAGCAACTGAGACCTGATCTGGCACATCAGTCAGACCATGTACAAATTCTATTCGGTCTAATTAGGTCAACTAGGGTCTCCGTGGATCTGAGGAGTGGATGTGAAGCGCACAGCGAGAGTCATCTGTGTTTTGATGTGAGGTAGAATGTGGGATAAAATACACTGAGTATGATCCTGGTAATGAAGGAACATGCCACCCACTCCAACACTAATGCTCAATAATGTTCTTTATGAGCTTTATAGTGAAGCTCTGTGGTGCAGAAGAATAAGATCAATTCATTGTTCATTGTGGTCTTCTCATGGGATTTGTTGACATCATTAAAATATAGAAAAATAAACAGATTTATTCTTTAAAAAATCTGTGTTGTTCTGTAAACATACAAATTTAAAATAACGAGTACTCACATCTCCTGCTTCCCCGAGCGTCCACAAAGGATCTTCCCCTTCTTGTGCAGGAAGTACAGAATGCTGCCAAGGGTGGCCAGCAGCAGCAGACACAGTATGATCACCACTATGATCACCCCACTGCCCTCAGCTACACAAACACACAGAAAGCAAGGCATTCACATGTTGGTGTCATTTTGTCTAGCAATGTTGCCATGTTGACAATAGTGTGGTGTTGCATGATATTTTGGCAGTCATAAACAACAATGTGGGCAATGAGAGATATTCAAAATAAATAAACAAGTAGAAGCCAGAAGGGGGATAATGATGACGTAAACATTTGAGATTTAGCATGAAGCAAAGTTTAATTTAGGACCTTAAAATGCACTTGTGCAACAACAATAAATAAAGAAATATTGGAGAGGAGGTACACTGAAAGCCAGCTTGAACAAGTAAGCTTTGGCTAGGCTTTTTAAAGTGCTCGCTGAGACTGAGTCTTTAACCTCTGCTGATTTTAGGCAAGCAATCTTTGTATGTGTGCAATACTGTAAGAGCAGCAGTGGGGTACTGGAGGACCTAAGGGCATGGGTTGGCACATATGGTGTTAGTAGCACTTCAGTACAGGCTGGAGCTAAGACATTTGATGCTTTGCAAACTTGACATTTTAAACTCAATTCTAAAGTTAACAGCAAGATTGTGTATTGGTATTATGTGCTCACTCTTCCTGGTTCTGGTCAGTGCTACTGAGATCATGAATCCTATTACAATTTTCAGTGTAGTTCGATAAAGTTTTGTTGACAGGGAAGTTTCATCAGCCTTCACACAAAATAAATCACATCTGCCTGAGCATACAGCTTTTGGACAAAATCCTGAGGGGAAAGACTTTATAATGGCGCACCACATAGTTTACACATAAAAGTCAGGTCAACAGTCTTGTGCCTGTGAAAACAGTTGCATAATGTCTTTGTGTCTCTGGGAAAGCTTTGTCAAGTCTTGTAAAATGACCCAAGTAACCCCCAGCTTGGGCTTAAGCTTTATAACAGAAAGCCTGAGATGTTTACTATGCAGAAAGAAAACTATGCCACTGGCTGCATTATAAGAGTAGGAGCCTCTGACCCACATCATTTCTAAACTTTTTTAATCTGTCTTTGGCAAGTCCCAACTTTATGGAATTGCTGAAGTACAGAAGACAGTCTGTTCTAGAGCTTTTACATCATTTAAATCATTTTGTTTTGTAAGTGGATTATTCAACAAAGTCCATTTCCTTATGCATAAAAAATAATTAGCCAAGCATGAAATTATGCCAGTGTCATTAAAAGTGGCAAAGGACACTGCAGTGCAGCAGGACTGCAGAAAAATGTCAATTATTTTGCTCGGCATCTATGGTCCTAAGTCTCAATAACCCACCTTATTTACATTATCCATCCATTATCCATCAAAAACTGAAAAACAGACTCATTTACTCTATGGTTCTCCAGTGATATAATTTATTCTTATAACAGATCTTCCACTTGTAAAGTGTGTTTAGAAACCATTTTGCTCTGATGGACTGTGTTTTTGTCGAGTCAAAGTGACTGACCATATGACTCTTAGAAGAGATTCTCAGACATCTGAACAGCCCCTAATAACATCGGTGAACAATTAGTGAAGCAACCAAATATGTACTTCCTAGAAGAAACATTTTACTAGAGATGAACTTCACATTGTTTCTTTTTGTTATCATTTTTTTTATGAGTGCCCATTGTATTCCCCACAGGCTAGTGAAGATTTTAGTTGTATGAGGCTCAGATAAAGTCAGAACATTACCTTAAAATAATGCCTCTCTGCATATGTAACTACAAATTTCCTGGTTTATAAAACAGGTATCTGGATAAGTCAGTAAAAGTAAGACACTTTGCTTGTTTTTAGTGTTATGTAAGGTTTTTTTGTTTGCTTTAAAGATTGTGGGTTATGCAAATGTTTTTACCACTGCAGAGCATTAGGTCCAAGCACCATTATAAATGCTGGGGTGCTTGAATCTGCTGCTGATTTGATTTTTCACTCTGTATCAAACAGAATATTTAATATGGCCCCAGGCTATCCCAAAGATCTGCCAGTAAACCAAAGACAGTCCTGTTACAGAGTGCATGAAATCATAAATAATGTATGGAGTCCTCCACCCTTTCATTGTCACAGACAGAACTAAAGCATAAACACTGAGACAGAAGAAACTGGGTGAACGGCAATGATGCGTCTTTAACAAGAAGAGGCGTTAGGACAATGGTCTTACCAGGAGAGAAGGGAGCAGCGGAGGTGATGCTGGGAACTGTGAACAAGAAGAATGACATTTAGAGTGGGCAGCTGTCCACATCTGCCAACATTACCCCGGTACACACAAGACTCATGTCCCACAAACACGATGAGAAAATCTGTTATATGAAATGAGCAAAAGTGTTTTTGAAAATTCTGTAGACACGTAGGGTTCCATTGCTCATAGAAATAAGCCCACTGATAAAATATGTTTTCAGGAAGGAGAGTTCTTACTGGCTTTAATGCTGAAAATTTTGACTTCAGCACCCATGTTATTTGAAACGTTGCAGAGAGCGTTGATGTCTGAGGTGACTTTGACTGACACCACACTGTGAGCCATGTGCTCGTTTGCCTTGCTCACCACCTCATCCCAGGACTGTGGAGACACAAACACACCTTGGGTACTATATGCACATTTCTACCACTTCACGAGTGAGAGTACAGCTGGTTTCAACTAGAGGTGAACTGCTTGCTATTGTCTTGGCCAATTCCAATGTTTTTTAAGTGTGACCTGTCGATTCTTTCTTTCTAAAAACTGTAAGTGTTTTGAAATAGTTATCAAAACAGATATAACTTTTCAATTAAAATTCAAATTAACCATAATCAGCCCAAACATCTGTGCTTTCACTGTCTGAGGCTTGAAGCATTTAGTTTGACTCTGCCACCACAGTAATGGCA
Source organism: Monopterus albus (assembly GCF_001952655.1). Taxonomy (NCBI): domain Eukaryota; kingdom Metazoa; phylum Chordata; class Actinopteri; order Synbranchiformes; family Synbranchidae; genus Monopterus; species Monopterus albus. The sequence goes on from NW_018127918.1 coordinate 4,249,390, forward strand.
GCAAGTTAATCCATAATATTGCTCTCATCATCTTCACATTGACCGTTCATCATTGCAACAAACCAAACTAGGATTTGCATCTCCTACTGTAACACGTTACCACTTATTGTGAAGTTAGTCAGTGCTGTGAGTCAGACTGGATACCTGGCTGCCGACGATGTTCCAAGAGATGCTGGGCACTGGGTAGCCCACTGCCTCACAGCTCAGGTTCACCACCCTGCCTGCTGACTCCGCCTGCAACACCTGATCCACCCCAAGCAACTGGGGACCACCTAGACACAAACACAAGTTTGTTTACATAACCACTACCTGCCAAACCCTAACCCTTAACCTAATTTTAATCTCACCTTAACCTTAAATCAAGTTGTTGCCCTAAGGTTTAATGATTTACATGATGGGGACCATCATCTGATCCCCATGAGGAAAGCCAAGTTCCCACGATGCGAGTGTGTCGACAGGTCTCAGTCCCCACAATTTGAGTAATACCAGGCGTGCTCATACACACACAAAGTCTTCTATCTTTGTGAGGACATTTACTACTATGAGGTCCTAAATGCCTACCTCCAACACCACCCTAATCTAACTTGAACATAAACACAACTCTAAAGTCAAGCGTGAATCCTCAAATATCTCTGAATGTGTTCCAGAAAGTGACAACTGTTCTCACTTTCAAAAAAGGTCCTGACTCCCATGGTATAAAACTAACATGCTGTAGAATCAGGTACACTTACACACACACAGTATTCTGTGTGCACATTAATAATTCTGAAAGTGTGTTTACAAGTATAGTTCATCAGGTTTTAGTAAGAAGCCTGTTTTCTGCTCTGATTCTGTTTTAATTTGCTGTTAATTTGAACTCAGCACTTCCTCTAAAGCACATGTGTCAAACTCAAGGACCGTGGGCCGTATGCGGCCCGCGAGATCATTTTATATATCTTTTTTTTCATGGCCCGGCGATATGAGGCGCCGATAACACACAAACTACAAATCCCATAATGCAGTGCAACAGCTGCCTTACCGAACGATAGGCTACCTGTGATCATTCCCGTGTCAATTATGTCAGATCAATCAAGCATCTGTTGACATATACAACCCTAATTTCAAGTCAAAGCTAGTCCCTAACAATGACCAAGAGAAAAGTTGATTCTGAAAACAGAGCCTTTCAAAACCGGTGGGAGGCTGAGTATATGTTTACTGACATTGCCAATAAACCCGTGTGTCTTATTTGTGGAGCTAATGTGGCTGTAATTAAGAAATATAACCTAAGAGGTAGGGCAGTCGTCTACTGACCAGCAAGTTGGTGGTTCGACTCCCGGTCTCCCCGCATGCCTAAGTGTCCCTGAGCAAGACACTGAACCCCGAATTGCTCCTGGTGGCTTGACTAGCGCTGTGAAAACAAGTTTATATTGCAGCAGAGGAGAAAATCAGCCCGGCCATTTACCGAGGGAGAGTTTCTGAAGAGCTGCATGATGACAGTGTGTGACGTCTTGTGTCCAGACAAAAAGCAGGTGTTTCCAAACGTAAGCCTTAGCAGAAATACGGTTGTTGATTTTAAGTTCAAGTTTATTTATTTTGGAATCATATTGTATCCTGTCTGTTTCGTTTCATATTTATGTTCAAAAAACATTTAGTTTTAGTCTGTTCAATAAATGTTTATCCTGTTTGGCCCGCAACCTAAAGTGTGCTTAGAGTTTTGGCCCCCTGTGCCATTGCGTTTGACACCACTGCTCTAAAGTATGTTTTACCTGTTGGCTTGAAAATTTCAGGACAAGGTCGTTTAATATTCACCACTCTGTTGCTTTGAACTTTAACAGAAATACTGCTCTCACTCACTAATGAATTCCAGTCTGCTCCACTTAAATTTGAGATTTAGGTTTCAAATTAA